>NC_091158.1:20515242-20550242 GCF_040958095.1 Procambarus clarkii
TCTCACCCCCTGCCTCACCCTGTCTCTCCCCCTGCCTCGCACACCCTGCCTCGCCCTGTCTCACCCCCTGCCTCGCCCTGTCTCACCCCCTGCCTCGCCCTGTCTCGCCCCCTGCCTCGCCCTGTCTTGCACCCCCTGCCTCGCCCTGTCTCGCACCCCCTGCCTCGCCCTGTCTCGCCCCCTGCCTCATCCTGTCTCGCCCCCTGCCTCGTCCTGTCTCACCCCCTGCCTCGTCCTGTCTCACCCCCTGCCTCATCCTGTCTCGCCCCCTGCCTCGCCCTGTCTCGCCCCCTGCCTCACCCTGTCTCGCCCCCTGCCTCGTCCTGTCTCACCCCTGCTTCGCCCTGTCTCACCCCTGCCTCGCCCTGTCTCACTCCCCTGCCTCACCCTGTCTCACCCCCCTGCCTCGCCCTGTCTCACTCCCCTGCCTCACCTTGTCTCACCCCCCTGCCTCACCCTGTCTCACCCCCCTGCCTCGCCCTTTTTCACCCCCTGTCTCGCCCTGTCTCACTCCCCTGCCTCACCCTGTCTCACCCCCTGCCTCGCCCTGTCTCACTCCCCTGCCTCACCTTGTCTCACCCCCCTGCCTCGCCCTGTCTCACTCCCCTGTCTCACTCCCCTGCCTCGCCCTGTCTCACTCCCCTGCCTCGCCCTGTCTCACCCCCTGCCTCGCCCTGTCTCACTCCCCTGCCTCACCCTGTCTCACTCCCCTGCCTCGCCCTGTCTCACCCCCCTGCCTCGCCCTGTCTCACTCCCCTGTCTCGCCCTGTCTCACTCCCCTGCCTCGCCCTGTCTCACTCCCCTGCCTCGCCCTGTCTCACCCCCTGCCTCGCCCTGTCTCACTCCCCTGTCTCGCCCTGTCTCACTCCCCTGCCTCGCCCTGTCTCACCCCCTGCCTCGCCCTGTCTCACCCCCTGCCTCACCCTGTCTCACTCCTCTGCCTCACCCTGTCTCACCCCCTGCCTCGCCCTGTCTCACCCTCTGCCTCGTCCTGTCTCACCCCCTGCCTCGCACTGTCTCGCACCCACTGCCTCGTCCTGTCTCGCCCCCTGAATTGCTCTGTCTCACTCCCTGCCTCGCCATGTCCCAACCTTGCCTCACCCTGTCGTACACTTGCCTTGTCCTGTCTCACCCTTGCTTTCTCTTATCTCATTCTTGCATCACCCTATCTCATTCTTGCCTCACCCTGTCTCATTTTTGTCTCGCCCTATCTCATTTTTGCCTTGCCTTGTCCCACCCTTCTCTCATCCTATCTTGCCCTGTCCCACCCTTCCTTCATCCTGTCTTTCCCTTTCCTCATCCTGTCTTATCCTTGCCTCATCCTGTCCCACCCTTGCCCCACCTTTTCCTATCACTACCATTCTTCTCCTCACATATTATATTGCTAATGTACAAGTGTAAAAGCATAAGATTTTGACAAACTGCAGAAGGCAGGAATTAGACTCTGGCTTTGTCACTCTAAATTGTATCCAAGGTATTCCTGTGAAAATGATAGCCTTCCTGGGACTATCAAGTTCTCAACATCGGCACTCTGCCAGACTACACATTTAAGAGTTCTTTCATGAGCTGAATAGTTCCACCATCTTCTTGAAGACTGACCTTGTCTGGACATTTCAACAGATGTCTGTAAATCCAGCAGACATTCTTAAGACTGCCATAACCACAACCTTTGACATGTTTGAGTTGGTCCACATGACATTTGAATTACCTGAGTTTACCTGAGGGTCACTATTTAGTGGTCTCGATAAGGACAGGAAGCCAGCAGCTTGTTAAAGGTCACCTCATTTGTCCTGAGGATATTTTCGAGATGGATTTTGAATTGCAACAGTGTTTTGACATTTACAACTTCATTGGATACCTGGAGCATACCTGGAGAGGGTTTCGGGAGTTCTTCCACTCCTTGAGTCCAGCTAGGGGCCAGGCTCGACTTGTGATAACTTGGTCCAACAGGCTGTTGCTTGGAATGGCCCACAGGCCTACATATCCACTACAACCCGGTTTGTGTGGCACTTTTTGCAAGTCTAAGTGTACACATCTAAGTGTATCTTGAAGTGTATCATCCCACTTTGTTCCAGCAATATTTCTAATGTTTGCTGGGAGGGTACTGATCAACCGTGGACCCCTTGCTGTTCAGACAATGTTCTCTGTGCCTATGGCACTTCTTTTCACTTTTTCTGTCCTGCATTTTCTTCTGTATCTTTCACTCCAGTATGTTGTTATTCTACTGTGCAAACTTGGGACCTGGAAGAGGATAGGTGGTTCCATGGGGTTTATGACCCTATGGGTGAAAAAGCATCCCCTGTTTTCTGTCCTACATTGTAGCTTGTTGAGCTTCAAACCATTGTTCCTTGTTTGTGTTACATCTGATCTTTTAAAGAAGTGGTCTGGATCATTGTCGTTCAAATTGTTCAGTATTTTAATGCACAATGCTGCCCAGACATTTCAGCACTTCATCACTCAGCTAGTTTGGGATCTTCCCTGCTAATGGAAAAAATTAGAGGGCTTGGAGCAAGCTACTAAAATGTCCTGCATGTCAATGCATCGTTTAGGGTGAGGCAAGGAGGGGGAGGGAGGAGATGTTAATGTCTCGGGTAAATATACAATATGCTTCTACACTAATTTTATGGATATGCTTCTGTAGCACTCTTACCCAGTAAGTCCTTACATAGATTTCATCTTTTTATTTTTTGTTTCAGTGAACCTCCCATATATGGTGCAAGAGATGCCAGATGAGCTGAACACTGAGCTATCTGGAAATCCTCGTGTTTATGTATCTCGTCTTCGCTCAGGTAATACACCCATCAAAGGCTGGGAAGACTATCATTACTTCATCAATAATGCCAAGATCATTGATGCTAACCATGTTGCTCAAAATGAAGAAGGGATAAAGCAGGTAGTTAATGAGTGTATTTTCTTGAATATTTCATATTTGGCATTAAGCTTCATTTGACTTAAGTTTCATAAGATTTTTTTTTCATAAATGAAGGCAGAGATATGACCTCTCAGAACTAAACCAGAGTTTTAAATTGACCACGTGATTGTTGAGAGAAGTATACTTGTACGTGTGATATAAGAGCAGTGACATTATTATATAGAGGTTTGTCTCATCAGATGTTGGTGAATGAATCCAAATGAATCTTAGACCCATGCGTGATTTGTACATGAAATACCTGTACAATGCTTGTTAAGAAAGCCAAGCTAATATGTGCAATTGCACAAACTGGTACAAGAGAGTAAATACTTCATATGATTACCATAATTGGCAACTGCAATTGATGATAGGAATTGTTTTTATGGATTGAAAGATAATGCGAAAGGTAAGAAAAGGGATTGTGATGAGAGTAAAAAATACCGTGGAACCTCGGTGTATGAATTTAATCCATTCCTAGAAGTGCATCGTAACCTGAATTTTCATTTACCAAATCAAATTTTTAAACAGAAAATAATGTACAGGTAAATTGAATTAATCCATTCCACACACCCAAAAATATTAACTTAATAATTCATTTTATTCAGAATACTACTCATATTTTTTACTGCACTTTACCTTTATTGAGGACTTTTGTTGATGTATGAAAGGCAGTGAGAAGGGAAGGAGGAGGGGAGGTTCTAGTGTTTGGAAGGGGGAGTCCCCTTCCATTATATCAGGCAGTAATGACATTTCTGGGGGGTACTCTTTCTCCTATATTTTGTATGCATATCACTTGGACATGGTTGTTGTTCATTGCTTGTCTGTCTCACTAAGAATCTGTCTACAGACACTTGTTTTTTTACCTACATTTTAACAATTGTCTGTAGTGAGACATCACATTGTCGTTAAAAAGGTTAATACAATGGCTTGCTACTGCTTTATCTGGGTGAGCCTTTTCAGCAAAACTTCCTATACTGCACACATTTTCCTAGCCAGATCAATCACGTGCATGTTATCTTCATGTTTACGAATTGTCTTTTTTTTTCTTCTTCTATCAACATCCTCACAACTATTTTCATTGGTTGAACTTTACCACTGATTTTCTTGGGGACCCTTGGTGTGATATATAATAAGAACTTTTATATTAAGCAACAAAGAAAAGCACGCATATTATGAAATTATTCACAGATAATTCATACTCAGTTATCACTAGGTGGCATACAAGTGTAAGCTGATCTTACCAACTCAGACAAGTATGAGCGAGCGTCATACTCTGGAGTGAACATTGTACACCAGGGCATATTTTCTAACCAAATTTTTGCTGTATACCGAAAAATTTGTATTCAGGTGCAATTGTATACCGAGGTTCCACTGTATGTGAAAAGATTAGTTAAATAGAAAATAAAAGTAAATGAGTAGATGAGGAAAAAAATTAACACAAACTATTATAGAAAAGACAAGCTCTCTTGAAAAGAAGAAACTGCAGCAGGGAGACTAATAGATGGGTGAATTTGAGTGTTGAAGGTAGACATGTGAGAATATTAAATGTTGAAAAGGCAGTTATAAGTCAGTGGAGAGAATACTGTTAAAGTTTAGTGGATGTGAGTGATGAAAGAGGTGCTAATTTGATTAGATTTCATGGTGTGAGAAGAGTGCAACATTGTTTAACAGCATAATTATATATGCAGAGGGTCCCCCAACTTATGATGATGATTCTTAGGATGATTTGTTCTTACAAAGTCTGTTATCGCTAATACAGTCAGGTGTTTTGTGCTTTAATCTGATAGCATGTGGATATTGTAGTTTTTTTTTAAAGTCAGGGCTAAATGTAATGAAACACCTTGTTCTGGTAGAGCTCTTGGGACTCCCTAAATCTATCTCACTGAGATGGCTTCCCACTACTGGGGTCACATCAGTCATAGGAGTCCTGTTTGGCATACCAGGGATCAGAAGCAGAGCCTTGTGTCTACAGCTTGTGTCTATATATATATATATATATATATATATATATATATATATATATATATATATATATATATATATATATATATATATATATATATATATATATATATGTCGTACCTAGTAGCCAGAACGCACTTCTCGGCCTACTATGAAAGGCCCGATTTGCCTAATAAGCCAAGTTTTCCTGAATTATTATATTTTCTCTAATTTTTTTCTTATGAAATGATAAAACTACCCATTTCATTATGTATAAGGTCAATTTTTTTTATTGGAGTTAAAATTAACGTAGATATCTGACCGAACCTAACCAACCCTACCTAACCTAACCTAACCTATCTTTATAGGTTAGGTTAGGTTAGGTAGCCGAAAAAGTTAGGTTAGGTTAGGTAGGTTAGGTAGTCGAAAAACAATTAATTCATGAAAACTTGGCTTATTAAGCAAATCGGGCCTTGCATAGTAGGCTGACAAGTGAGTTCTGGCTACTAGGTACGACATATATATATATATATATATATATATATATATATATATATATATATATATATATATAAAATATATATAAAATATATATGAGACGAGCTCATCCCCATGAGCTCGTCTCCTCGAGACCTGTTCAGAAATAATCATGGTATCTCACTCCAAACAATGATAAATCCAGTATCACTCAAATATATTTTCGGGATGGGAACTTTCTACTACATCTCACAGATCAGGTGCTGCTTGGCAGCTCCTGTGTCTCTCGTCAGTCACCCAGCTGCACTACGCTATGTGTATATATACAATTTATTTTGTCACTCGGTCCACTAGATGATTCACCTATAGGTATATCTATTTACTGACACTCAGTCTACCTCCGAGGAGGGTGTCTTCCAACCACCCGCCCTGGTTTTTATCTCTGGGGCCCCGCCTCCTTGCAGACTTTAGTATTCAAGAACAGTCACCCTTACTAGGTGCTGTGGCTACATATTGGAGGATCTGCCCCTTTTTTGTAAAATTTTAAAAGTGGCACTTTAAATAAAAATTATTATTATTATTATTATTATTATTATTATTATTATTACTACACTATTATTATTATACTACACAGTAATGTACACAACAGTATTACAGTTGACTAGAGCACGTCTGGGAACACGAACATAGGTTCGAACCTCATCAAGGCTCTTGTGGACTTTTTATTATTATTATTATTATTATTATTATTATTATTATTATTATTATTATTATTATTATTATTATAATTTTTATGGCATTTATATACCATTGTTTCAGTATACAGGGCAAGTCTAACATAAATAAAACCAGCATTTGATCATTATTTCTCTTAAAATATTATTAAATTTGAATGATTTTCTTGACCAGTGAACCTATATCATTGTGCCAATGAGAATATGGTTCAAAGAGCAGAGTAAAGGAGTTGTGAAGGTTTCTCAGGAATTGTGTCGTAAGTTGAGGACCTGTAATCCATAGAACATAAACAAATTTAGATAATTTTATAGTACAGTATTTGAAATGCTAAAATTGCCAGTTGGTATGTGCATAATTCAATTAAGTTGCTATGAGTTGAGTATGGGCTTATGCATAATAATATAATGTAATAACTACAGGTTTTGACTATAACCTGCATTGGGTGACTATTACCCACATTGTGAGACTAGGCTTGGTACTTATCTAGCCAGAATGAACCACATTTAATTTATATACAAATCTTAATACAATACTGGATTGCAAAGCCTTTGGAAGCAGCTATTGTTTATAATTGAGTTTAATCTCAATTATATATGCATCATATTTAAATTTGTAAATATTTTTTAATTGTTTATTTAACAGGTTCTCCATATTGTTGACCAGGTGATAGTTCCCACAATAGCCAAGGCTGCATCCAATACTACTATTCCTGCAGGTTTCATCACCCCAGATGCACAGAAGCTACTACTGAAGCCTCAGCTTTATGGACTGGTGGATGATTATTCAATCTCGTAAGGTCCCCAGGAAAAGGCTGTTTAGCTATCTCCTGTTTTTAAAATTGAATTCTGTAATATTACCTGCACTTACCATATTAGCTAAATGAGAAGTTCAGCAGGTACAGTAGTTGAATTTCATAAATATTTTCTTTTGTTAGCTTTGGGAAAAAGCAGCATTGAATGTAATGAAACACCTCTTTCTGGTAGAGCTTTGGCAGCCCTTTGAAGTTATCACCCTGAAAAGGCTTCCCACTACCAAGTCACACTAGATATAAGAGTCCTGTTTGGCCTACTGGGGACCAGAATTAGAACCTGGCCTCCTCACAGAGGTACAGAGCTGGGGGATTGTTATGATCACCCATATTGAGAAAGCATCCAGAAAGTTTTTGTTTGAATGGACATGTTCAACCTACGCATGCCATGCAGACAAGATCCAAAACTAGGCTCAACCCTCCCTAATACACCAACTTCTGCTCTCCTTGTTGTCTGTTGTTGTGTATGTTATTATTATTTGCAGATAGGGACTGCACCACAAAGTCCTGCACTACAGTGTAGTCACTTTTGCCCTGCCTGTTATTGTAAACCCCTTTGGGGGATGCCTTGATAATAATTGTAACTATGTACTTGACCCTCAACAGAGTGTTGGTACCTATGTCCGGACATGTAATAGTGTGGAGGATCTGCGACCGACCAACGTGCTGAACATCATATAGGTAGCACCAGAACAGACACACCAACAAGTCGGACAGAATGAACCACAGGTGGAGGTTGACGAGAGATATTGTCAGTCTTTGGAAAAAGGATGGATGTACACTTAAATGAAGAACTCAGTAGTTGAAAAAGAAACAAGAAGATAAAGAAGAAAAAGAAGCATTAGATGTAATTACAAATGGAGAGACCAAGAAGAAGGTAAAGGCAGAATTTTGGCCAGTTATTTATAAGGTACTCTGGAATACCGAGCTTCCTGAGCTCAGGTACCTCCCTATTGAATTCCCACATGGTTATCAAATGACCAGCATGGCCGTTAGTCCGGTTCAACTTGGGTTCCCCCTTTGACATCATGGGAACAGGCCTCCTATTAAAATCAATAGGAGGCTTGTATTAGTAATGATTGCATCTTGTGTGACAGTGTCACCTAAGTAGCACCCCAATCTCAACCCGCACTCAAGTTAAAATGATGTCTATAGAAATTGGAAAATCTAGGATCCATAGAGGAAACCCCTCTTACATTGATCCTTGCATATGTACCTTCCGTTGCTGCCACCTCTTTGCCTGCAATTCAAAATCCCAAGATCCTACAATCGTGCATACCTCCTTCGTACCCTCACTCCGCTGGTCTGGTCAGCCCTGACAAGTCATGTGGAAAAATCCTGAAAGTTACTCTGCAGGTGTGAAGTGTGCTGTAAGTCGTTGAATCTCCTGCTGTTTTGAACAGTGGAGAGCCATCACCATTGGTGTGTCCTAGTTATTTGGTTATATGCTACATGTTAGCTAGTTAGTAAAGCCCCACTAGAAAGCTTTGGTTTAAAGTTTTGTGCTACATTCTTGTCAACTTATGAAGAAAAATTAATGTAAGTTCTTCAAATTTACCATTAGTAAGTTTTTGTAAATTGTAAATTTTTGTGTTAAATGTCTTTTTGTGTAGTTATGAAGAAAATCTGATGTAAATTCTTCTTTACATTAAATTTTCTTTCCTGTTGTTACCCCTGGCATGGGTAGTTTTTGTAAGGAAGGAACCTTGCTGGAAAGCCACCTTTTAAATCTCCCACCAGTGTACCCAGCAGCACATGTACAGAGTTAGTCTATAATCACAGAGAACGACATTCTCTAAAAAGATGTAAACAAGCTACGAGGATGAGGGAAGGGGACGTTCCCTCCAAGCTAGATTTGATATTTACCAGGAAGGAGGACCATATAGACCATATATAAACAAATACCATATAGTGTTAACTATTCCATGTACATTCTGTGATGGAAAAGCATGTTAAAAAATATAAGTGTTAAATGTGGAAAACCAGTTTAAAAAAATAAATGAAAAAAATGAAAAATAAATAGATGAGGAACCAGGAAACTGATGGACTTCCAGGATGGAGGGTGAGTGTAAACAGGAGATGCATCCCGGTTCAACCTTGATGACAACGGACATCTAGACACCTGCTTCGCCTGGGAGCTGCCGGATCACATTGTGTTTCGCGATTTTGGATTTTGATACTGCCGTTTGGGATTCCTATTCAACAGTCTGGATTGTTACGACACCTGACGCACATATCGTCTCGGGTCACATGATAGTTGATAGATTTTGAACGTTTCTGACAGGTTCCCCCGACAGAGTGATGGTGTTCAACGCTGGCTTCGCCGAGAGGTGCCGAGAGTTGGTAGGTCATGGTGTGACCTCAGACGTGGTGGATGGTTGGCTTCTGTTCTGCCAGAAGGCAATGGATGACTTTTTGCATTTTAGTTGGGGGCAGAGTTTTTGGTTTTGCTATCCAGTGTTCTCTGTGTGGGGCGGGGCCGGTGAATAATATTATATATATACACAGTATATATATAATATTATTTATATTTATATTTCACATAGGGTTTTATTTAACAACACATGATTATTTTACACTGAATAGATGGGGAAGGGGGCAGTTACTTGGATAATTCACAGGATTGTTGAGTTCAAGAGGGATACCTTCTAGCAGCCACCAGCCTTAGGGGTAAATTGACAAATGGATTCACACAAACTGGTACTTAAATTCGCTACCCTTTTCCACACTTCCTTGATATCTACAAAGGGTAACATGTGCTTTTAACAGTACAGTGTCTTGAGACTTTAACACCTTACCAATGGGGATCACAGTTGATGGGAAATAGGCCACGTGTTACAGACATCTCGGTGAAAGAATCAAGATAACACAAAACATCACCTACACCTAGGGTTCTATAAATAAACATAGTTTTAACACTGCCTATCACTAGCTAATACATAGATGAAGCACTGCTATGCTAAGTATTGGTACAATGCACTTATCGTTATTGAAGGAAACTCCCACATGTCACACAAACGACGCCCAGACTGTTCTCCAACCCTGCCCACAACCAAGTGAATGAGAGCTTGCACATCTGTGTCCAACTGCCCGGTTCCAATAATGTTTCATACACACACATATGTGTTTTATACACATTTCCCAATAGTTCATTTATATGTTTTATAAAGGTCCAGGCTGTTTTTCAACATATAACACTGTTGTTTCTATATATTTTCCAGAACTTGACTATACTTTTAAACATGTATTTTCTTTGCTGTGCATGGATTTTAGCAATACAGGGTCTGGACTGTTTTTCCACATTTAACACTGCTGTTTCTATGTGTCTCTACTGAGTTATACCCTTCACAAGGGTCTCTCTCTTACATAATTCCCCCTCCCAGGGGGTGACGAAGAAAAAAAAATTCATGTAAATTTGAAGAATTTACGTCAGTTTTTCTTAGTGAATTCTAACAGAATAAATACACAAAATCCCTGAGGTGCTACTAGCTAGCTAAATGACAAACAACAATGTGTCCTGTAACTAAGACACAAGTGGCAATGGCACTCCACTTGTTCAACACAGTAGGAGACTCTACAACTTACAACAAGCTTCACACCTTCAGGGTTGCTTCCAGAACTGTTCCACTTGACTTGTCACGACTGACCAGACCAACGAAGGAGAGTATGAGGGAGGTATGCATGATGTAGGTGATTATTATAATATCATCTAACCCATTATAATTATCCCTATATTCAGTTTTTTTGGGGGGGGGTTATTTTTTCTTGACTTCATTTCAACACATATTGACCTACAACTTTCACATATTTGAGTACTTATGCCAAGCAATGTTTATTAAAACTTACAAGATATGACATCAATTTGAACTACAGTACTATATTTAGTGTTGAGACGTTTACCTTCATTTTTCTATATGAACAGAATTTTCAACTTTGAGACACCACTCAAAATTCAGCTTCCGAGCGATTCTCACCATTTTTACATACGTATTATGTGCAAAGTTCTTAGTTCTAAGGTTTCTCCACATCGATTATTCATAAACCCATAACTTTTGGAGTTATAAATTTTTGCATCTAAATTTTGCACATATTTTGAAAACCACATTGACTATTTTTGTTACAGCAAACTATACTGTACATACTCTCAAACTAAATTTTATATAGAGGAAAATGAACGTTATATGTCATTCTGAGCCAATAATGAATAAAATAAAAATTGGCGAAATATTAAATTTGTTTTAGTAATTTAAAATTGTGAAATTTAAAAATTTTTATAAATATATTTTTTATTGTTGTTCCTGGCAATACAAAATGTTATGATATTGTTATCATAACGTGTTATGTTATTATATTGATCCATTTGGAAAAGTTAGAGCATTTATCATGTAGATTATGTATAAAAAAAAATTGAAAGTGTTTGAGGAAGGTTGAGAAATTGTGCACCCAGCCACTTAAAACTATAGCAATAAATCCCTTAATGAACTCTGAAACTCTTGTTTGCCAAAAGCTTGACCCAATATTGAGTTCTCTAGCTTGTTGTAGGAAACCTAACCCCTGTATAAGGTACAGTATGTCCTGGAGCCTCCAGGTATAACACTGAGTCTTGCTGTTCTTTGAGGAGGCTTACTGGCCCTACCAATTATTATATTCACCCTCTCCTCATTTATTAAGTAAGGATGAGTAGAAAGAAGCTCATGCCCTTACATCACTGGGAGCTGTATGACCAGCTATTCTATTAGCACAGAGGTGCACAGTAAGGTCCAATAGAAAAAATAGAAACAAGGTAACTGGGTTGATTTTGTGTCCCCGACTCCCCTGTCTATTTTGATCATGAGTGCCTTCCCTGGTAGGCACTTATGATCAAAGACTCATAAGGGCCTGTTAGGATGCTTTATACTTGAAGTTATCTGGGCAGGTACTCGCAGGAAGCCACTGAAGGGGCCTACCAAAAAGAGGTGTTTCATTACATTCAACTCTGGATTTTTGGTTATAGATTTTGTTTAGTGGTATTATTACAATAACAATACACTTACAAAAGTTCTTACATTCCTGTAAAACCACTAGCATGCATAGCATTTTGAGCAGGTCCTTAATCTTAATTTTTCCTGGAATGCAACCTGCCAAATTGTTTAACAACCAAGTACTCATTCACTGCTGGGTGAACAGAGACGTACAGTTAAGGATTGGTGCCTAGTCAAAATCTTCCCCAGCCAGGATACGAACTCAGGCCAAATCACTTTAACAGCATGGGGCGAGTGTGTTTGTTACCACTGTGCCACAGGGACTGTTATTACACTACAGTGTAATAACATTTATTTTATAAATGTTTCATTAGTTTGAATCTTTCATCATAATAGGCCCATGAACTGCAGCCCTGTATCCTAAACAAATCTGCATATCACCTACTTTACCAGTCCCTGTAGCGTAGTGGTAAAACACTCGCTCGGCACTTCGCAAGCATTTTGGCCTGGGTTTGTATCCTGGCCGGGGAGGATTTATTTGACACCAATTCGTAACTGTTGCCTCTGTTCATCCAGCAGTGAATGGGTACCTGGTTGTTAAACGATTTGGCGGGTCATATTCCGGGGAAAATTAGGATTAAGGACTTAGCCAGAAACGCTATGCGTGCTAGTGACTGTACAATTTAAATTTTGTTATTTATTTATTTATTTATTTATTTTTTATTTATTTATATATACAAGAATTCTTACATTCTTGTACAGCCACTAGCAGGCATAGTGTTTCGGGCAATTACAAAAATGTAAGAACTCTTGTACAATATATATATAAATGCAACACTTTTTCAGCATGTAAATCCAGCCTGCAAAGTGTATTTTGCAACCGTTGATTCTAAAAAGCGAAGTTTGTAGAATTGAGGTTGTGCTAATATAATTTGCTGGTGATTTAAATTTTTTCATATTTGAGTTAATTTTGCAGTTTTAAAAGTTACTCCATTGAGCTTCTACAATGTTCACCAATTTTGTTTCCACATTATGCCCGAAATGCTCTGCATATTAGTGGCTTTAGGCACTGTACTTGTCTTATCTAGGAATCCTCCACTGTTCTTGTATCCTATGTATGTAATTTTGTCTAAATTAATGATTATTATTATTATTATTATTATTATTATTATTATTATTATTATTATTATTATTATTATTATTATTATTATTATTATGTTTTCAGAGAATTTGAAAACCGTGTTTCCAACTTGGATCTCCTTGATGTTTTCAACATCTCGGGAAAGAACACTTTCTTCATACCTGTCAACCAGGCACTGAATGTAAGTAAGTTCTGACTTGTGTGAAAGTCTAAAATATTGCAAAATTGTTGTAATAAACTCAGATGTGTGTGTGTAATTTTCCAAGTGTAATTATCTAAGTGTAGTTACAGGATGAGAGTCATATTTGTGTTGTCCTGTCTTCTCTATAATTTTATAATCAATTATTTAATAATTTATAATCTTTCTCTATGTCTCTTTGAAACTGTTGATGGTTTTGGCATTCACCACCTTCTCACTTAAAGTGTTCCAATTTTCTACAATTTGTATTGCAAAAGTGAACTTTCAGACATATTTTTGGTACCTTAGCTATCTAAGCTTGTCTGTGATCTATTGTTCTAGATGTTGCAAATTTTAAAAATTCCTCTGTCAACTTTGTTCTCTTGCAGTTTTGTCGTGGTGATCATATCTTCTCTTTTCCTTCTATTATTTACAAGCTTTTGCATGTTTAATGCCTTGAGTCTTTCCCACATACTGTACATATAGGTGTGTGTATGTATAATTACTTAAGTGTAGTTAAAGGATGAGAGCTAAGTTTGTAGTGTCCCATCTTCCCAGTACTTTTTGTCATATGGCACTATGAAACTACTGACAGTTTTGGCCGCCAGCACCTATTCGCTTAACTTGTTCCGACCGTCTACCACTGTTTGCAAAAAGTGAACTCTCTAATGTTTTATTGGCAGCTTTGTTTCCTCAGTTTCAACCTATCTACTCTTGTTCTTGAAGTTGCAGCAATTTAAAAGTTCTTCTTTGTAAGTTTTGTCAATTCCTGTTATCATTTTATATGTATTGATCATATCACCTCATTTTCTTCCATCTCTAACTCTGCTAAATTATTCACCTTTAACCTCTCCTCGTAGCTCTTGTTTTTTTAGTTCCAGAAGCCATTTAGTTGCACACCTTTGCACCTTTTCCAATTTATTAATGTACTTCTTGAAATATTGGCACCATACAAACACTGCGTATTCTAATTTTGGTTTCATGAAGGTCCTGAACAATTTATTTAATACAGTACTGTATTTCACCGTCCATGTATTTAAAAATGACTAAAGTTGGAAAACCCAGGTGGGATAGAAATGGTTGGGCACAGTTCCTTTCACCTAATGCCTCTGTTCACCTAGCAGGGAGTAGGTACTCAGGAGTAGTCAGCTTGTTGTGTGGTTGCATCCTGGGCAGGGTCAGTAATTCAGCCTGAGGGGGGGGGGGACCTCGATAAAAGCCAAAACATGTATGAATACACTCTGGCTTCCTGTTCCCTGACACAATGAATTATAATTATAATCATCTGTCAAAATTTGGCATACATCTCATTTATTTCTTTGCCTAACAACAAATCTTTTCAATCAAATTCACTAAAGAGTTTTCTAAGTTCCCCATATTGTCCTCTCCTGAAATCACGTTTTAAAGTTGTGTCATTTTCCCCATTCTATTCTAAGTTATAACCCATTACATATTTTATTTCTAAAAAGACATGGTCGCTCTAATCCAAGAAAAGGTGGTACTGAATGTTTGTGTGTAAAAACTATGTTTTCTGGTGGATAGGACTCACATTTTTGGTCCTTCACTAACCAAATATATACAGTATACATATTATTGTATTTCCATGTTCAAAATAATATATTTTGTCCCCTTTAAAACCACCTGAAAATCATTTTCAATGAATGTACAATAAAACATACTAAAATTATGTTTTTACGCAAAATACCTTTGTAAATTTGGTGCGTCTTATACACTGGAAAATTCGATGCCTAAGTGTTTCACTTAATTGTAGTTACAGGATGACAGCTGTGCTCATGGTGTCCCATCTTCCCAATAATCGTTTTTCATGTGCAACTTTGAAACTGTTCATGGTTTTGGCATCCATCACCTTCTCACTTAAGTTGTTCCAATTGGTTTCAACTTTGTTGTCAATTGTCACTTCCTGTCACTATTTTGTACATAGTGATCACATCACCTCATTTTTCATCCATCTTCAAGTTTTGGCATATTTAATACCTTTAGCTTTTTCCCATAGCTCTTATTTTTTTGTTCTGGAAGTCATTTAGTAGCATGTCTTTGCACCTTTTCTAGTTTATTGATATGCATCTTGAGATATGAACACCACCTAACTTCTGCATATTCTAATTTTGGTAGCATGAATGACATTAACAATTTCTTGTATATCTCCATCCATGAATTTAAAAGCAATATTATATTCATGGATGAATATAAAATTGCTTTTATATTCATATATAAAATGGATGAATATAAATTGCAACTTTGAAATTTACATGTGTGCACAGTGTTGGCTCCTTTTATAATACCTTTCATAAGGTCCTTTGGTGACAGTTTTCTTTTTCAAACCACCCAAATATCTCTCTATCAGAGGTCTTTAGCATCTGTTCAAATAATTTATAGGTTGAGTTTGGTCTTTTTTCCCCCTATTCCACATTCCTTTATGTGGTATTTATCCTCATTGAATTCCATCTGCCATGTGTTGCTTCACTGATGCTCCATTGACTAGTCTTGTTTATGGTATCTTGAAAGGCATAACAGTTGTATAGGACGTTTATTCTCCTTATCAAGTTAGAATCATCAGCAAACATATTCATGTAACAACTCCTGATAGCTTAGAAAGACAATAACATTTCTACAGTCTGAGGTATTGTCTCATTGTAGCTTCTTTTTCTCTTGGATAAGTTGTCATTTATGTCACTAGTCTGTTGATCCTGTATGTTCTAGCTTTTAAAACTTTTTCTTGTGTGGGATTCTACCAGAAACCTTTTATGTTTTTAGGTCCAGATAGATGCAGTCACCCCCAACCATCTCTTTTCTGTTAGATCACTGTGGCTTAATCATAAAAGCTTAGTAGATTTGTTACACAGGACCTTACAATTCAAAAGTCATATTGTCTGTCTGTTATTATGTTATTTCCTTCCAAATATTCTACCTGTTTGATTTTAATTATTTTAGTGATTTAACTACGACATTTGTTAATGATACTGGTCTATAATTTAGAAGGTCTTCTCTGCTACTATTTTTATAGATTGGAACTATGTTTCCCTTTCTCCATATGTCTGCTAAGTTCCCTGTTTGGAAGCATATCTGAAAAATAATTTGTAGAGAAATGCTAATTCAGGTGCACATTCCCTTAGACTCCAAGGTGAAACTTCATCTGGCCAAGCTGCTTTGTTTCTGCTTAACTACTTGAGCAGTTTTCTGTCATCTCACATCTAGGTACTATACTTTATGCCCTAATCTTCTTATTGTGTCTTAATTTTTTGAAAAAGTCATTTTACATAAACATTCTCTGGAGCTGTTCATTTAATGTTTCATGTGTATGTATGTATGTGTGTGTGTGTGTGTGTGTGTGTGTGTGTATATATATATATATATATATATATATATATATATATATATATATATATATATATATATATATATATATATATATATATATATATATATATATATACACACACACACACTCACACACATATATATACATATACATACATACATACATATACACATAACTAAATAAACAAGTTCCCAAGCCTGATTTCTATAGCAGGACAGAGATGTTAGGTGTCAAGGAGTTCAGCAACTATTTTGGGTTGCATCATGGAAAAGGTCAGTAGTTGGTCTAGGGGCACCTTGATATACCTAAACAGGCTTCTTGGCCTTGGCAATGAGGAACCAAACCTTTCCATTGAAATCCTTTAAAGAACTTGTTAAGTTACCCATAATGTGTCAAGTTTCTTTGCAGTCTCACTTTCTCTAGCATATTCTAGATATAATATATTATATTGTATCTAGTATGTTATATCTAGTGTATTATATCTAGTACAGTATATTGTATCTAGTATATCTAGATTATAACTGGATAGACCGGATCCATGATTGATTTTCACCTTTCCGCATTCTCTTGACCTGTTTAACATGCTGATACATGTCTCCAGAATAAGATTTACAAATCTTCTGGTCCAAATGTCCTCTATACTTGCCTCATAAGTCTTACAGTCTATTGATTTAGATTTTGTCACAGAGTACCAACATTCATGCATTATCTTTGTCTTCTTCTATCATGTCTCTCATGATCATTATCAGACCTGCTCATTTGTTTCAAAGCTCTTCCTTAGTCCATTTGTTATTTGCTGGTGGAATGTTGGCAATAATCATTTATCAATGTGTCTGATTACAGAACTCTTGTGTCATAATATCAGTACCTCTTAGGTTGTCAAATATTAATGCTTCTGTATTCAGTTTTCTTTTACCTTTTCTGTTTTTTTCAATCTTGTCTCCAAATTGAGTAGCCCCTTAGGAATACCACTCCATTTAAAAGTCTATCTTCGAGTTTCGTCTCTGCAAGTGTAAAAATAACAGGTATTTTCAGCAATATTATAACATTTAACTCTAGTATTTTGTATCTGCCTCCATCTTTGTTGGTATGCAAAATTTTCAGGAACATGTTCCCTCCTTTTTTTGGTCCTTAACTTTCCCTCCTTCTAGTGTTTTTGATGGCTGGCTTTTATGTACCATTTTATAGCATCCTAATCCCTATGATCTTGTAGAAAATAAATTTTTCTTCCTTATTCCTATCCTCATTTAATTGTTTTGCTTCAATGAGTTTCATTTCAGCTTCTTTGTCTTCCTTAGATGGGTACTGTATCTTCTTAATGACTGCAGTTTCTCACCCTCATCACTTGAAATTTTTTGGCACTTCTGAGCTCTTCTGCACTCTGTTTATTTCCATGTAAGATCACTCTTAATGGTCAATTTAAGCCCTTCTCGTATCTACCTATTCTTCTATAGTTGCAAACATTATCTTCACTTATTTTACCTTCCACTATTTCAGTAATTTTATCTACAGTCCTTATTTCTTTTGTGTCTCTTCCTGACTTGGATATTATCTCCTTTCCTTTGCAACCAAAAATTATTAGGGACTTGCTTCTATCTACTCTGTTTTGTGCTAGTTTAGTAGTTGATGCCAGTTCCTTTGTAATTTTATGTTTAATGTTTGTGCTTGTCTGTTTACTGCAATTCCTGGCTTTCTTAAATATTTTTTCTATTGGTTTTCTCTGATAATTTCTGCATAAGTTTGTTGAATTTTCACCTTAGATTTTGATATACCTTTTGTAACTTCCTTCCTCCAAACTGACCAAAATTATTTTTCTATTTGGGTATCCTTATCTAGCTTTCTTTAGAAGGTAGTGTTTAGATTTAACTTCACTTTCTCACAGCTTTTTCAATTCTTTGTTTTCCTCATGTTTTTTCCTTTAGCTTCTTAAATATATTTTTCCCCCATTGATTCCCTAATTTAACGTTTTGATTGTACTACTTGGCTCTTAAGGCTGGCACCATCCTGATCCATAGCTTATTTATCTGCCTCTTGAGCCATTACCTTATTCTTCAAATCTTTGTGTACTTTTGTCTTTAATCAGTCTTTCTGTAAGTGTATCTTGTATTTATGTACTGTATGGGCCTGCAAACAGGTAAACTTTTTCACTGGTATGCATGATGTATGTAATGGACTTATATTCAAGATTTGTAGATCACAATGCTACACTGTTAGAACAATAGATAAAATGTATGATCAACAAAACATTATTTGTAGCCACAAGTCATACTTCTTCTTTCATTTTGTATGTTGGCAAATATTCACAGTCGCAAGTTTAAGAATAAGTATAAACATTTTAGGTACATTATATTAAAAATCACAAAACTTTATACAAGATTCAGCTATTATGTTCATTAGCTAGTGAAAATCAAATTGTTCCCCATATGAGTGAATTTAATGACCTTGAATTCAGTTCCATTTTTCAGTACAGTATACACAGTATTTACAGTGAGGTGTACAATATTAATATGCATATTTTGATACATGGTATCCCTCTGTGTTATCCTTTTTGGTATTAGACCCCCCTAGTTGCTTTGTTAAGATTATATACATACATTTGCATGAGAAAAAATATTAGATGATGCTTTAGTTAATGTATGTCATTGTTAGACGAATGTGTCCATTATAAAGAGAAGGTTTAGTTTACGATTTAACTATGTTCTGGAAGTTTTATTAAGTTATTATTGTACACTTATTTTGTACTGTATTTCATTTATATTTACAAATGTGTACATATTTTGTTGTCTTTAGAGCATTCTCATTTTAAGGCACATCTAAAGGTTCCAAGAAGTGAAACCCATTTGGCCAATGTTATACACTCTTTATTTTATAAATAATGTGCGTGTGTAACCAGCCTACAGAGACAAACAGTGAAGTCCATTCAACTGGGGTACCTTGTCCCACATCTCTAGATATATAGTACTAGTAATTGAAAATAACTGTCATCGCCTTTGGAAGGAGTGGTGTGGGATCTCTGAGGACCTTTCAGTTTCTATTATTTGCATAATTTTAGTTACTGTTCTTAAATTTTTTGTTTAACCTACCTTCCATTTTCTTACCTTATTGTATTGTGTTCATTTAATTTTTTGTTTGCCACATATTGGCAATGCTTTTTTGTGTTGATGTTCATTTTGTTTTGTTCATTTAGATTTTTTTCATACCCCATTTATATTTTTATTTGTGATATTACACTGTCATGAGATGTAGTGTTAACACTATAGAAAGCGTCATTTTGTATAGCCCATGTCCTTTGATATGATGTTACAGTACAGCCAGTGTCTGTCTGTCTCTGTCTCTGTCTCTGTCTCTGTCTCTGTCTATCTGTCTCTCTGTCTCTCTGTCTCTCTGTCTCTCTGTCTCTCTTTCTCTCTTTCTCTCTCTCTCTCTCTCTCTCTCTCTCTCTCTCTCTCTCTCTCTCTCTCTCTCTCTCTCTCTCTCTCTCTCTCTCTCTTTCTCTTTTTTTAAACTAGGCCTAGGATTCATTTGGGCTGACAATTAAAGTGCCTAGTGAAACTACAGGAAAGGACTGTTATCTTACCTCATCTGATCTGAAGCCTGCCCGTAGAGACTCATTTATTTTATGAGATCATTATTTAATTCATTAAGAATAAAATTTATTTTAATTAACCCTTAGGCAGTGGTCATCGTTATATCTTGATTCACCGGGTAATGCAGTTATCGTCATATGATGATTTAAACAATTAGTGTCTGGGTTTTAAATGTATGATGCAAATAAGGATATAATAGGTCTCTGTGGATGTAATGGAATTTACCTTGACCCCTTGAAAAAATCCTGCTCTTATTAGTTACTAATAAATGTTACTCATTAGTTACTTACTAGGTGAATGCACTTATCATCATAAGATGATTATCATCTGAGGGTGCACATTGGTTGCTTACGCATTTGTTTCAATCTATACTCTCACCCATATGGTGCAATTAGGCCATGTCTTCACCCAGAGACCAACACCATTGAATATTATGTTCATATTCTTTTCACTACTCTATACTGGTTGTAATGGAGTATACTGTACCAAGTAAACCAATCATCAATTGAAACTTGTGAAATTCACATAACACAATTGAAAATTGTGTTATGTGAATTACGTGATTTATCAAGTTATTCAATACACATACTAGTGTAAATAAAGAGAAACAAGTGGGTGAAACATAGGAGAATAACACAGGAACTGGCAGTAAAGTTGAGCACGAGGCATTGACAGGTGCCAGACACAGCCACCTCGCAACCTTTCAGTGCACCTCCGCCCATTAAAACGATAAATATTCACTCATTTTCATGTTTTTCTTACATTTTGCATAGAAATTAATAATTTTATAATGAAAGATTTTTTGGGGGAATTTTTAAGTTTTTAGCACGTAAGCGGGTATGACCATAGCCACTGCCCAAGGGTTAAATAACAATCATACAGTATAAGGAATAGGATAAGCTTGTGTATTATAAGCCTTACAGACTATTACAGGCAAAGAATGATAGAATTTTCTTGAAATTTTTGTGGACATCAGTACAGAACATTTTGCAATATAGGAAGGAAAAAATTCCATTTAATGTTATTTCAAATTATGTCATGGGGGTAGCTTTGGCACCATGTCATGTAGCACTATCTTTATACCAACTCTGACCCAACCGTGTTGTACACATATGTTTGTATTTATTTATATATATTTACCCAATAATTATGGTGTTCAACATTACACTAGACAGGAAAGCTACCAGAAATTGAAATGAAATTGAAATTGAAATAAGTTTATTGAGGTAAAATTGAGCTACCAGAAATCTGGGAAAAGGCAAATGTTTTTCCAATATTCAATAAAGGACACAGACAAGAACCATTAATCTGCATTACTAGCAAGTACCTAGAAAAGTCATCAGAAAAAGGACTATAGCACATTTGGGGGAAGAAAATTTAATGACAGACACAACACAGCTTCAGAGAGGGAAAACTGTGTTTAACACACTTCATTGAATTCTATGACAGGATCACCAAAATAAAACAAAAGAAGGATGGATGGGTAAACTACATCTTCCTAGACTAACAAAAAGCTTTTGACACAGTTCCTCACAAATGACTAGTACACAAGTTGGAAAGACAAGTGGGGATAACAGGAAAAGTACTGGACTGGATATGGGAGTATTTGATGGACAGGAAACAAAAGGTCAAAGTCAGAGAAGCTATGTTAGGCTGGAGAGGAGTGGAAAGTATTGTTCCACAGGGCTCTATTCGAGGACCATTGCTCTTTTAAATTTATGTAACTATCCTCACAAAGGGAGTGAGTTCATACATGTCAATATTTGTAGATGATAAAAAGTTAATGAAGAGGTAAAAACTGAAGAGGTATGTAGGGGGCTGCAAGAAGACATTGACAAACTTCAGAAGTTGGAAGATAAATGGGTGCTGGAAATACAATCCGAATAAGTGTAAAGTAATGAAAATGGGTAAGGGAGATAGGAGATTTGTATTTAACTACAATATGCCATATGGCAAGAAAATTACAAAAAAACATTATGAGAAAAAGATCTGGGCTTAAAAAAGTAGGCATTATCCCAAGAAGACACTAGAAGAGCTAAAAAGGGAAAATAAAGTAGTGGAGACAAAGGTGGAAAAGAGGAGGGGGAGGTGAAGATAGCAGGGATGAAGATAGAGATGGATAAATTTGAAAGAGGAAATTACAGAAATACAGAAATAAAAAACTGTCAGAAAAAGAAAATATATGAACTAGAAATGACCGTACAGGAACTGAAAGAGGAATAGAGTAAGAGTAACAAATTATTAACAAATATCAGGGCTGATGGCAATACAGTAATTTGAAATTAGAGAACCAAGCCATAGAAGTGAGTGTCAACTAGCTTAAGGAAAGGGTTAGGGTAGCAGTAGAGGAAGGTAAAAATACAAATGATGCACCTAGAGAAACAAGAAAGATAACAAATAAGGAGAGGTAGTGACAGAACAATGTGGTCAAGATCCAACAAGGACCTTTTCAGAAGTAGCCAATAGGTCAGAGGCATGACAAATAATAAAAGTGACAGTGATAAAGGTTGTTAGATCAAAGAAAGTTGTTTACCTGTGAACTGTTATCTCCAGTGGATTTAAGACAGTGGAGTTTTGCTGGGTTCCCAGCCATATTGGCGTGTTAAATGAGTGTGCGGACGCTGCCACTAAGGAGGCTATCCGCACTTGTCCCATCTCCCATAAAGGTATCCCCTATTCCAACTTCTACCCAGTTATTCATTCCTCAATCATTCCTCGTTGGCAGGGTCATTGGTCTTCTGTTACTGCTAACAAATTGCATGCTTTTAAGGGTAGGGTATCCCCTTGGCCTTCCTCCTACCGGCGGTGGAAAATGGCTCTGGTGAGGTTACACATTGACCATACATGTTTAACTCACGGGCACTTAATGAAGCACTTAATTACATATTATATATATATATATATAATACATACATATATATATATATATATATATATATATATATATATATATATATATATATATATATATATATATATATATATATATATATAATATATATATGTATATATATATATATATATATATATATATATATATATATATATATAATATATATATATATATATATATATATATATATATATATATATATATATATATATATATATATATATATATATATATATATATATATATATAATATATATATATAATATATATATATATATATATATATATATATATATAATATATATATATATATAATATATATATATATATATATATAATATATATATATAATATATATACTGTATATATAATTTTAAACTTTGTTACAAAAAAGAAGTTACATATAAGATACAAAGATGATTATCATAAGTTGTCGAGTTCCTACAGCTCCTCAGATGGCGGGCAGGAACCCTGAATGCAGTGTTCATTTTTCCTCTGTATCACCATGGAAAAGGAACCTGGTAGCTCTAGGGTCTCTTGTTGTTTCAATTAGTCTAGAACCCAGTTCCTTCAAAAAACTGGTGGCACTCTTACCCAGGCGCCAAGTGCTTCAGATGCAATGGGGATAATGTAGTGGTGATCCAGTTCTCTGTACTTATGGGACTTGGCTGATTCCCTGTGAGTGGCAGTGCCACTTGGATGTGCAACACTGAAGTCAATGTAAGGGTTATCCAGGATTGATACACATGTATAGTCCCACACCCTCACACCACTTTTGACCATTACATATGCAACAAACTAGAAGATAGAAGAAAAAGAGGCCATATGATCACTACGTACAAAATAGTAACAAGAATTGATAAAATTGATAGGGAAAAATTCCTGAAACCCAGAACTTCAAGAACAAGAGGTCATAGATTTAAACTAATGAAACAAAGCTGTTGGAGAAATATACAAAAATTTAGTTTTGTAGACAGAGTGGTAGATGGTTGGAACAAGTTAGGTGAGAAGGTGGTGAAGGCCAAAACCGTCAGTAATTTCAAATCATTATATGACAAAGAGTGCTGGGAAGACGGGACACCACGAGCGTAGCTTTCATCCTGTAACTATACTTAGATAATTACACACACACACACACACACACATATTGTGTAAGCTCACTTATCTGAATGATATGGGAAGAACCCCCTCAGCCGGATAAGCTGACATGTGGGTAAGCAGAATTTTTACCGAAAAGTGAACATATTCACAATTTTTTGTTCCACAACCAGCATAATTTGCATTTTAACACACACTATAATTAGTGTGGCTGGCTGGGTAGTTAGCTGGTTGGTTAGCTGACTGGCTGGTAGGTGGGTGGACAGACAGGTGGGCTGGATGAATAGATGGATAACTAACTGGTCGGCTCCTGGCAGGCAAGCAGACTGGGGGGCGGGGAGGCAGGCAGGCATGGGGGGTGGAAGGCAGGCATGCAGTGAAAGGCAGGTAGACACACAACATTTAAAGACCCACCACACCCACACCCACCATACCTACAGCCACATTCAAAGACCCCACACCCACTCCTGATATCCACACCTGCTCCAGACACACCACAGTCATGCCAGATACCGCTGCACCCACTCCAGACACTCCTACACTCACTCCAGCCTCCCTACTTGCTTGCTCCAAGTCTGCCTCCTTCACTCCCTACCTGCCTCTCTCCTTCCCTCCTTCCCTTCCTGACTCTCTCCTTCCCTCCCTCCCTCCCTCCCTCCCTCCCTCCCTCCATCCTCCCAACCTCTGCAAACACTCAATCATTTCCCTCCTACCCATGCCATGCCCCCATCCTCCCCCTCCCATTTCTTCTGGAATTCTTCTGGAATTCTTCTGGAATGGTCCCAGCCACCACCACCAATTATTATAAAGACCAGTCAAGAAAATGGTTATGAATCACTCACTAGCTTTCCACAAAAGCACCCACACACCCCTATACACACCCACACCCACCACATCCAACACTCACTACACAGTCCGTCTAATTACCTAAAGCCACCCAAATCTACTCAAAGCTACCAAAAGCTTCCTTGTATTACATAAGTAATGAAGAAATATGATATATTTGCTCACTATAACGTTGGTGCTGAAAGTAGAACATGAAAAAACATATGTTTACTCAGAAATAATATAAGTTTATAATAAAATTAGACGAAACTAAGTGGCATGAGAGGCCATAGGAAGTCGACGGTCCGAGCGACAATGTCGTGGAGTGACTTATCTAAGATATATTGTTGCCTACAGGTTATATTAAGTTAGGTTTGGATAGGTTAGGTTTAGTTAGGTTAGATTAGGTTTGTTAGGTTAGGCTTTGTAGGTTAGGTTTGGGTAGGTTGGTTAGGTTAGGTAGGTACAGGAGGCTGATATGCCAGCAAACACTCTCCAAACAACAATGTGTCTTGGATAAGTCGCTCCACAACATTGTCGCTTGGACCGTCGACTTGCTTTGGCGTCACCAGCAGCTTATTTTCATCTAATTTCATTATGAAATGATACTTTTTCAGAGTAAAAATATGTTTTTCCATGTTCTACATTAAGCACCAATATTATAATGAATAAATATATCAAATTTATTCATTACTAACGTAATGTTAGGAAGCGTTGGGTAGCTTTGGGTAATTAGACAGAATCCTCACCACATCCCCCCCCCCCCCCACACACACACACACA
This sequence comes from Procambarus clarkii, assembly GCF_040958095.1. Lineage (NCBI taxonomy): Eukaryota > Metazoa > Arthropoda > Malacostraca > Decapoda > Cambaridae > Procambarus > Procambarus clarkii. Next base: position 20,540,921 of record NC_091158.1, read on the forward strand.
CACACATACATATGTTGTACCTAGTAGCCAGAACGCAGTACTCGGCCTACTATGCAAGGCCCGATTTGCCTAATAAGCCAAGTTTTCCTGAATTTATATATATTTTTTTTATTATTTTCTTATGAAATGATAAAGTTAGCCATTTCATTATGTATGAGTTATTTTTTTTTAAATTGAGTTACAACTAACGTAGATATATGACCAAATCTAACCTAACCTACCTAACCTAACCTAACTTAACCAAATGTAAACTAACATAACTAAGTCAATAATTCATGTTCTCTATATAATATAATAATTGTAATTCAAATAAACCAATTGGAAACAATTTGTTGAAAATAAAGAAAATCACTCGGCCTATTAGGCAAATCGGGCCTTGCATAGTAGGCCAAGAAGTGCATTCTGGCTACTAGGTACGACATATATATATATATATATATTTTTTTTAGGGGGGGGGCAAGAATAGTAATGTAAAAAATGTCATATCAAAAGGACTGAATACATTCATAGGCTATGCTATAACACGCTCCCTCATCAAAAGGTAGTGAAAAAAAAATCTTAACTACATTTTGAATCGAATTGGGTATTGAGCATCTTATTTATCTTATTTTCTCTTTGTTTTTTCCTCTCGACCCACTGCTTCCAACTTGAAACTTTTGGTGAGTATGAGAAAGGATGTGCCTACTGCCTACTTATGAAAGCCTACCTATTTATTTTTTGCTTACTTATGAAAGATTAAACTTTTTGGTTTCGCATGCACTCTCATCTCTTCATATAAGCATGGTTATGTTGATAGTAGATAGTATGATGTGACTGTTGTCATAGACTTTACAATCATATTTTATTCCACCAACTTTTCATTAAGTAAATGAACAGACTTTCTTCAACTTCACATTAAAGTCTAAGGCATTTTCCATGTCATTGCAGTGCAAAACTCTAGGATATATGCTGAAGCTTATAGGACAGTTTATTATGTTACTTAGGCCAAATAAAAGACATTTTAAAAATGTGAAGTAACTAAGCATGCTGCTTGAGTTTTCATTGTTGAATGCTGGAATCATAATAAGATTATTAGTGTATTATATTGAATTGAAATTTTATATATATATATATATATATATATATATATATATATATATATATATATATATATGTCGTACCTAGTAGCCAGAACGCACTTCTCAGCCTACTATGCAAGGCCCAATTTGCCTAATAAGCCAAGTTTTCATGAATTAATTGTTTTTCGACTACCTAACCTACTTAACCTAACCTAACCTAACTTTATCGGCTACCTAACCTAACCTAACCAATAAAGATAGGTTAGGTTAGGTTAGGTAGGGTTGGTTAGGTTCAGTCATATATCTACGTTAATTTTAACTCCAATAAAAAAAAATTGACCTCATACATCCTGAAATAGGTAGCTTTATCATTTCATAAGAAAATAATTAGAGAAAATACATTAATTCAGGAAAACTTGGCTTATTAGGCAAATCGGGCCTTGCATAGTAGGCCGAGAAGTGCATTCTGGCTACTAGGTACGACATATATATATATATATATATATATATATATATATATATATATATATATATATATATATATAATATATATATATACATATATATATGCAATTGACGATCACTAAATACTGATCATTTGTATGCGGAAAATCCACAGAGAAATGGGAAAGAGAGATGAACGTTTCGGCCGCTCTCTAGATTGGCTGAAAACGTTCATCTCTCTTTGCCATTTCTCTGTGGATTATATATATATATATATATATATATATATATATATATATATATATATTATATATATATATATATATATATATATATATATATATATATATATACAGGCATACCTCAGAATAAGAGTTTAATCCGTTCCTGGAGACGCCTCGCCTTCCGAAAACTCGCATTCCGAAGTTAATTTCCCCATAAGAAATAAAGGGAAATGAATTAATCCGTTCCTGACTACCCCAAAAACCCCATATCAAACTAAATTTTTATACCTAATTTACCTAATTCATCTAAATAAACCTACAAAACTGTGTTCCAGTTATTACTTACCTTGCTGTCGAGTGCTGTAGGCGTATGGAAGATGGTGAGGAGGGGGGAGGAGGAGAGGAGTTACTGTTTGGAAGGGGAGTCCCCTTCCATAATCACATCACATAACCCCATGCCTTGTAACACTATGGATACCACTTCTCTTTCTAAATTTTTCAAACCAGCCCCTGCTTGCCTTAAACTCTTTCTTATCTGCATCACTCGTTGCAGGGGTATTCTTTAGAAGGTCTTCGTGCAACACCCTGGCTTTCTCACAAATAATGGCCTCCGAAACACTATCACCCCTCAACTCCTTGTCGTGTATCCAAATTAATAACAACTTTTCCACTTCTTCAAGTATTTGTGGTCTTTGTGCCGTTAATGTTCTTACTCCTTTTGCCACTTTAGCACCCATAATCTTATTTTTCTTCTTAAGTATAGTGCATATTGTTGATGTGGCTTTGTTGTACTGCCTACAAAGTTCAACAACACGTGTACCGTTCTCATGCTTCCGAATGATCTCTTGTTTCTCCTCTATTGTCATCCTCACATGAGCTTTCTGGCCTTTATCCTTACCACTGGCTTTCTTGGGACCCATGGTGAGATATATAATAACAAATTGTATAGACAAATCACCAAAAATCCAACAAAACACTGAAAATCCGCGAGAAGAATTGATGTGGGGGTAGTCACTGAGCGCGAGACAATAATAAACTGAGGGGCGGAGGGGCGACGAACGCGCTAGGTCGGCTGTACGCGTATCAACAAACTCGCGTCCAAACTCGCCTCCCGAAGTAACCCTCGCCTTCTGAGACAAATTTTTGGAGTAAATACACCTCGCCTTCCGAAAACCTCGCATACAGGGACAATCGCATTCCGAGGTACCACTGTATATATATATATATATATATATATATATATATATATATATATATATATATATATATATATATATATATATATATATATACAGTATATATATATATATATATATATATATATATATATATATATATATATATATATATATATACCCTGTGTGTATGTGTGTTGGGTCAGGTAATGAAAATAGAAATTAAATAATTAAATTATTTCCTTCCAGTAAAATACAATCCTGTACACATATACTGTATATATTTATCTGAGGGCCTGCTTCTCTAGTGGCCTTAACAGGAACTGTGTACAGTATTAAATATGTGTGTGTGTTTGTGAAAATATATATATATATATATATATATATATATATATATATATATATATATATATATATATATATATATATATATATATATATATATATATATATATATATATATATATATATACATATAATGTCGTACATAGTAGCCAGAACGCACTTCTCGGCTACTATGCAAGGCCCGATTTCCCTAATAGGCCGAGTGATTTTCTTTATTTTCAATAAATTGTTTCCAATTACTTTATTTGAATTATTATTATTATATTATATTAGAAACATAAGTTATTGACTTAGTTGTGTTAGTTTAGGTTAGGTTTAGATAGGTTAGGTTAGGTTAGGTAGGGTTGATTAGGTTCGGTCATATATCTACGTTAGTTTTAACTCAAATTTAAACAAATTAACATATACATAATGAAATGGACAGATTTATCATTTCATAAGAAAAATAAATTGAAAAATATATAAATACAGGAAAACTTGGCTTATTAGGCAAATCGGGCCTTGCATAGTATGCCGAGTACGACGTTCTGGCTACTAGGTACAGTACAACATATATATACTGTATATATATATCTATATATATATATATATATATATATATATATATATATATATATATATATATATATATATATATATATATATATATATTCTGTATATCTATATATGTAATACTAATATAACACACACACAATTTCCAGTTGAAATTTATCTCTCATTATAAGATTTCTTGAAATATGAAATTCCCCTTATTATTGCCTATTTCCAGAAACTTGTTTTATGACAATAAACATTTTTTGTACAAGATGCCCCTAATATTTGTATTGTGTGCTTTCAGAGTGAAATAAATCTTCATGCTATATTATTTTGCTCTACATTTTTCATGTTAAGAAATTTTTAGTCAAAAATTTTTCTTGTCAGAAAATATACAAATTTTGTATCTATCCCACACTCCTCCAGCTTTATAATAATGTTTTGAATAACATATGGGTCAGAATGCTCATCACTTAACACATAAAACTCTCAATGTTCTTACATTGTCCTCATGTATTGCTGCAGTTTGTAATGCGCACGGACAAGGAACTAATTGATAAGCAAGTCATCCATGGCCATGTTGTTCCGGGACATGTTCTTTTCACCCGCACTGTGGAAAACTCAAACATCCAGTACGAGAGTTTGGCATTTACAGACAACCTCAAGGTGTTTATCTCTGTGGAAAATGTCAGTAATTCTGATAATCAGGAAACAACATGTGAGTATTTTGATTTCCATTTTATTTATACCTCATTCTTGTTGCACTTACAGTATTATTTTTCTGAGATATATTAATTAATGTTTTTTTTTTACAAGGTATCAGTAATCTAATTTTTTGTTATTACAAATAAATTTTATATGGGAAGTATATGTGGCATTCAGTCTGGAAAAAGATAATTTCAAATGAGAAATATTCTTCAAACGGTTTATTATTCATTGTGTCAGGAGACAGGAAGCCAGAGTGTATTCATACACATTTGGCTTTTATCAAATATATATATATATATATATATATATATATATATATATATATATATATATATATATATATATATATATATAATATATATATATATATATATTTGATATTTGATGATTATATATTTATATTATAATATTAATATTAACTATATATTTATAGTATATTTATACAATATTTTAATATTATATTATCTATATATTTATATTATTTATATATCCTGGGCCATTATAAATAAAAATAAATAAAAATTAGTAACAACATAGTAGGTAGGGAGCCTAAAGAGAGACTGGGGAGCCCTGTCAGCTTCCTGAAGCTATCAAACTGACATGTACCATACTATTAGTTTCGTGGCATCAGTTGTTGGAGTTTGAGTGCCTACCGGGGGCTATGCGCTAGAAACTGCCCCTCTCAGAGAGGCGTAGGGAACAATGGGCATATGAGCTCAATATTTAGAGGTTTATCTTGTCTGCCATTGACCGGGGATAACACCAGAAAGGTAGGCGGTAGGTTAAAATTGCAACCTATGTCTGATCAGAGCCAAAGTCTGATCAGAGCCAAAGTCTAATCAAAGCCAAAGAACTTTCCCCAATAGAAAACAATGAAACAAGCAACCTGTAATCTAACTAGTGTGCCCACCCATTAGCACCCCACCCCACCCCTAACAAAGGGGAGGGGGAACCCCGCTCAAGTGAGCCGGCTGCACCACCCTCAATTCGTATACTGATGTGCCGGTGTCCACATGTCCTCTCTGGCCTCAAATTATTGACTGGCTTTGCAGTTGTGACTTTGCCAGCTGTGTTGTGTAATACCTAAGTGTAGTTACAGGATGAGAGCTATGCTCGTGGTGTCCTGTCTTCCAATCACTCTTTGTTGGTGGCCAAGTGTTCCTTCAAGTACAGTATACAAGGGCCTGGGGCTTTGTACCTTCTGAGTAGGGTTTGTTGTTGCAGGGCTGGGGGCTTTTGTATCCTCCATCCCTGATGAATTTGAGTTGGGTGCTCCCCCCTCCGGGATCTTTTCCAGGTGCCTTTAGGTTCCTCGGATACATCCTTCCAGAGGTTTCCTTCCTCTCAGATTGCCTCTGTGGAGATTCGGAAGGCTCTTGGTGCATACCTCCTGAGAGACCTGGTTTATGCCTCAGTTATGGATCAGGCTTCTTTGAGTTCAGTTCTTCTTCACCGTTTTGGGTGCATTACGAGGTTCTGGAATCTTCTTGGAGCCACATAGCTATAGGGAGCCACATAGCTATAGGGAGCCACATTTAATTACATTCGATGCTAGATTTTTCAGTTTTCAATATTCCTTTTTATAAGTAACTCAAACTGGATTTAGTATTTTCAAATATTAATCTGAATTTTTTTATTTTAGTCTTTTGTTATATATTGTTGCTAGTATTAGGCATCAATATATAACAAAAGATGCCTAATAGAGGTACATTACAACTTGCCATAACAGTATAGTATCGCTGTAAAGTATATTAATAGTAATAAGTCCACTATAATACATTAATCCCACTTACCAAATGCAGTCAAGCATAGTTTCTGAATTGGGTCATTTATGGCAATCATCGCTGATATTTTATTTTAATAATTTTTTTAATATTCTACAGTAAACATTGCTAACAGTGTACTTTACTAACAAACCTCCATAACAAGTCATTAATTAACTTAAATAAATGATCAAACAAAGGCTATGATGATGTTAGTGTCTACTGCAAGTAATGACTATAAATTCTCTTTGGTAATTGTAATCAAAGCATGGCTAGTAGATGACTCAATTTAAGTGTATAACATACCTAATTACACAACAATTCATAACTGTAGACCAAACCAGAGTAGTGGTGGTACTGCATAATCAGGAGTTATAATATGCCAAAGTTATCAGAACTAAAGCCATTTATGAATAACATATATTTTCCCAATTTACATTTAAGGGTTCTGACACCAACATAGTGAGTGCGAATTTACCATCCTACTGAGAAAAGACTCCAGAAAGTCAGCAGAACCTTACAGGCAACTGGAGGGATCATAGAAAATAAAGCCTCAGAACCACCAAACAACTCCACAAATGATTAATGCAGAACCAGGGATTCCCTCAAAATAGCTCAAACTCATTAGTACCAAATCCCAGTACCAGGCAGCCTGGTCACTGCCCTCAGCTAGCTTCCCATCTCAGTTCTGGAGCTGATGAAGAACTCACCGATGTGAGGGAGGGAAGAAATTAGGGAGCCACCAGGGCTCATCCAGAAAGAGGTGTTTCATTACATTCAATGTTAGGTTTTTGGGGGACTCCCCTTGTGGCTCCCTGAAGTTAACTAACCACAGAGAACAAGAATGAGACATTCTAAGGAAGAGGAGAGGCAGCAGGCACTAGGATTGAGATGAGGACCTCGGCCAGGAGACACGGCCCAATGCAACACAAGACTGACTACGACCGGGAACATTACCTAAATACTGGGCTACAAGAATCCTGTTAGGATGCCCAAATCCTCGAGCCTGAATATCAGCCCAGGACATGTTGGAAAAGATCACAGCCAAAATCACTTATGGCTTTGCAAAGCCACATATACCAAGGGGTCCCAGTAGTACAGTCGGGTTCGTTCTTGATGCACAATCGAGAATTCCGGGTTTGAATCCCGGACGGGACAGAAATACTTGGGCACATTTCCTTTCACCCAATGCTTCTGTTCACCTTGCAGTGTGTAGGTACTTCCTTTCACCCAATGCTTCTGTTCACCTTGCAGTGAGTAGGTACTTCCTTTCACCCAATGCTTCTGCCCACCTTGCAGTGAGTAGGTACCAAGGAGTTAGTCAGCTTGTTGTTGGGTTGCATCCTGGGTGGGGTCAGTAATTCGGCCTTGGATGGGTAGGGAGGGGACCTCGATAAAAGTCAAAATATGTATGAATACACTCTCTGGCTTCCTGTTCCCTGACACAATGAATTAAAATTATTATATGTAGTAACACCATGTTCTCGAGGGTAGACTGCAGGCTGGCTAGATTTCATGTCACTGCAGAAGTCTTGAGAAATGAGAGCCTTAGAACAGGGGACCAAAGAAACAGGATTAAAGAACAAGGCATCCACTGACAGCTGGTGGCCAACAATCTTCAAAAAGGGTAGCAGATAAGACCATTCTAATTATAGACCTGTATTGTTGCAAGAAAACATGAAGATTTACTCTGCAGTTACACTGTGCAGTGAACTGAACTACAGTTAGGCAAGGAAAATTTACTCAAAACTTAAATTTGGTCATTTATTCACAATGATCTGAGAGTTAGGCAAGGAAATAACATAAAATAATGTCTTTTAAACTACGGTGTTCATTTTAAAAAATAAACAAGCTTGTGGTAGCATGACCCAACTGCTTCTGGAACTGAAAAAGAAGAGCTATGAGGAGAGGTTAGAGGCATTAAATATACCAAAGCTAGAAGACAGAAGAAAAAGAAGCAATTTGATTACTATATACAAAATAGTAATGGGAATTGACAAAATTGGTAAAGAATTCTTGGGACCTAGAACTTGTAGAGGTTATAGATTTAAGATAACTAAACAAAACTGACAAAGAAATATAAGAAAATTAACTTTTGCAAACAGTAGATGGTTGGAATAAGTTAAGTGAGAAGATTGTGGAGGGCAAAACTTTCGGTAGTTTCAAAGCTTATATGACAAAAGAGTGCTGGAAAGACAGGACTTCACGAGCGTCGCTCTCATCCTGTAACTCCAATTAGGTAATTACAGGGTTCACTTCTAGCACCAGTAATATTCATTGTCTACATAAACCATCTACCAGAAGGAACAGATTTATATGAACATGTTTGCTGATGATGCTAAGGTCCACATTTATTAGGACCTTCCATTTATTAGGAAGGATAATAAACCTAGACGATTGTCATGCCCATCACGATGACGTAATAAACTGAGCTCTTGTCAATATGGCTTCAGACTGGTGTGCAATGACTAATGTATGGCAACCCCATAAGAACTTTTTCTCTGTTCATTTATCCTCTGAGATTACTTAGTGTGATAATAAATGTGGACCATAATTTCATCAGTAGACTAAGCTAATTATTGATTTTAAGTGGTTTCATACTGTATATGCAAGCTTTTGCAGAAAATATTATGGATATAGCTAATGGATACAGCTTAAAATATAATTTTGTTTTGGTAACTGAAATTCTAGTGCTACTCAGTAGATATTTTATCCCACCATAACAATGAATAAGAACTGTTTTCATTTGCAGCATAATTATCATATCTAGGAAAGAAAGTAATTTACTATGTGTCCACAGATTATGTTAAAAGTAATACGATTGCTAGTGACATTTCACACAACAAGGGCACAGTGCTGGCAAGAATAACAAAAGAAAACATTCCAGTTAAGAATGGTGTTGTCCACCTTATTGATCGCCCACTAATGGTTGTAGCATCTAGCATCATTTCATATCTTCAGGTACAGTACTCTATTATGTTTTATGTTTTTCTTTTTCTTTTACGGTACTGTGATACTTGGCAAATACACATCAAAATTTGTTTACTTTATATTTATATGTGTGTGTAATT
>NC_091158.1:20552742-20615242 GCF_040958095.1 Procambarus clarkii
AAAGAGAGGGCAACTTAGCACGTTCTACACACTTATTCGGGAGCACTATGGAGATATGACCAATCAGCTTGTTGTGGAGCAGGACCTCACACTTTTTGCTCCTTCCAATGAAGCCTTTAAGATGGTCAACAAAGAACGCCTTAATCAGGTTTGTTGTTGCCCTGTTTAATAAAGGAAATTTAAAATATTTACCTTTTCAAATTTTGTATTTATTAGATACTGTAAGCTGTTTTCTCAGCAAGGCTCACTCAGTAACTTCCATGAGCCACATAGCACTAATCCACCTAGTTCATTGTTAATATGTTAGGGTGAGTGACTTTGAGTCACCTGGGTTTTGTCCTGTGCATTTGGACTGTGCAGGAGATTTTTATTGGCCATTTGCAATTACCTAAGCATAACTAGGTAATTACAACTGGGCAGTAAAAATCACCTGCATGGACCAGTTGTGTGGGGCTTAGATGCCCTGGCATCTGTTCCTGAGGCTGCTTCCTTGGCAGTGGAGGCTGGCCCCTCAACTTTTTGCCCCCTCTTGAAGAACACAGTGATAGACGTCTATAAGGCCCACTTAGCTTGTCACCAAATGGTGTTATCTGGGGGTGGTCTGGGGTTACTTTTGTGGTCTCTTTTCTTTTTTATCTTTTCTCCTATCTCTCCCTTTTTGTTTTATGAGGTACGTGTGTTCTGGTTGCTCGCAGCAATAGGGGTAGCCTTTCAGCTGATGAGTCAAGTATTGTTGCGTTGTGGCTTATTTCCTGCTTCTGCGTCATGGGCAATTGATGGCTCTGGGTGTGCAGGCTCCTAGTCAAGTTAGGGTTCCTGGGGTGCATGTACTTAGCTGCCTTAGGTTATATTCTTCATTCTCTGAAGGTTGATGTTGGCTCTTTATAGTTTAGAATGGAAGAGCACAAATGAGAGGCACCTGCCATGTGGTACCATGTGTGCCGGTTCACTTGGTTGACCACTCACCTCCTTGTATCCATCCTGTTCCCTTCTTTTCCATGGGAGTTGGGGATTTCAATTTGAGTGACATGTGAATGAGTTACCTGGCTTTTGTGGGCCCCTGGGTGGCCTGGGAGGCCATTTGGTGGGAGTTGGACATTTCACAAAATAGCCTGGTGTGCTTTGTGAAGTTTGACAGCCCATTTGCCCAAAACGCTGTATGTATTAGTGGCTTCAGGCATAGTATGTACTAGCTCTATTTAGAAATCCAACATTCTGTTTGTAACTCATTTTGAAGGTACATTATGTACTTTTACCCGAATAAATATTATTATTATTATTATTATTATTATTATTATTATTATTATTATTATTATTATTATTGTTGTTGTTGTTGTTGTTGTTATTATTATTAAGTGCAGTTAGCTCAGGAAGCTACTGAGTGTACCACTAAAAAGGAAAATTTAATTACATTCATCATTTGATTTGGGGTCAATCTCTAATCCAACAATCTTCCATCTCAATATTGGTGAACCCGATTCTGATCCTGGTTCTCAATGAATTTTTGTAAATCTCGGGGGCCTGGTATACACTGAAGAGTTAGTGGTATCAGCATTTAAGCTCCCTGGAGCTATTGAGGGGCAAACTAGAAAGGGTAATTGCATTACTTTCATTGCTGCATTCTGCTTCATTTGGGCACCTCAAATAAATGCCGCAATCACATAAAGAGTACATTTTTAATTCAGTATTATATTAAACTAAAACTTGTCAATATTATTTGGTTCTCAAAGTCTTTTCCAAGTTCCTGTAATAGATTACATATACCTGCATTGTAGATTGCAATGAGTGACTAGTGACCTTATTGGTCAGTGACTAGTGACCATATTGAACCACATTTTCGTTCTTTGCATCTGGGCCACCATTACTCTGATACCTGAATTAGTGGGACTTCTCTAATGTGTATAAATAAATCATTTAATTATACATTTCTAATAATTTTACTAGGTGATTGCTAACCAAGATAGGCTGGGAAAACTACTTAAGCTTCATGTGGTAAAGCGCCGCCTTACTACAGATGAGATTGTTGATAGGAGCACCCGTGAGGTAAGGTGTTTTATCCTTAAATTATATTAGTATTCCTATGTGTTTTTAGATTCTCTATGCAAACATCTATGCATATGTTTGCACATTCATATACATACACATGCACACACCTACAGGTAATTAAATACAAATATTTGTTAAAATTAGAGGCCATGTTTTAACTTGTGTAACCAGAGATCCACAGGAATCAGTGTTAGCCTAACTAATGTTTTTAATTTGTATTAATGGTCTTTAAACAGCGTTCTCTAACTATTATATCTGTGTCAATACCAAAGTGTACTGTAGTTTCAGGATGAGAGCTACACTCATGGTGTCCTGTCTTCCCAGTATTCTTTGTCAAATAATGCTTTGAAACTACTGATGGTTTGGCCTCCACCAACCTCTCACTTAACTTGTTTCAACCGTTTACCACTCTGTTTGCAAAAGTGAATGTTCTAATATTTTTGGGGCACCTTTGTTTTCTTAGTTTGAATATATGACCTCTTGTTCTTGAAGTTACAGTTTTCATGAATTCTTTGTCAGTTTTGTTGATTTCTGCTACCAATGTATTTTGTACATAGTGATCATGTCACCTTTTTTCTTTTACCTTCTAGCTTTGGTATGTTTATGACTTTTAGCCTCTCTCTTTTTGGGTCTTGTTTTTCAATTCCAGAAGCCATTTGATTGCATGTCTTTGTACTTTTCCAGTTAACTGATGTGCTTCTTGAGGTATGGGCACCATACAATTGCGGCATATTCCAACTTTGGTCCTACAAAGGTTGTGAACAACTTTTTAGTATTACGCCATCCATGTATTTAAAAAGTATTCTGAAGTTGGAAAGCGTAACATAGGCTCCTCCCAAGTGTTCTTCATGTGGTACCCAGGTGACAGTTTTCTATCCAGAAACACCCCTAGATCTCTTTCTTTATCAGAATTCTTTAAAACCTTTTTGCATAATTTGTAGGTTGTCTGTGGCTTATTATATCCTATTCCACATTCCATAACATGTCATTTATTCATATTAGTTCCATTTGCCAAGCATTATTCCATTCACTTATTTTGGCCCCGTCTTGAAAAGCACGACAATTATCTTATGTTTCTTATCTTCCTTAATAGCTTAGCATCATCAGCCAACATGCTTATATAATTTTGTATTTCTCCTGGTAGAACGTTTATATAGGCAATGAACATTATCGTTTATAATGACAATAAACATTACTGCTGCTAGAACTGAACTCTATGGTATTTCACTAGGAACATGTCTTCAGTCTGATACAGTGCCTTTGATTACTGTCCTCATTTTTCTGTCAGAAAATTTTCCATCTTTGTCAGAAGTCTCCCTGTCATCCCTCCAGTATGTTCCAGTTTGCAGAACAACCTCATATGTGTGATTGTCTAATGCCTTTTTAGGCCCAGATAGATAGTTAACTCAACCTTCTCTTTCCGGTAAAATCTCTGTAGCTCTATAATATAAACTAAGTAGATTTGTTAACAGGATTTTCATGTTTGAAAACCATAGTCTGTTATTACATCATTTCTCTCCAGGTGTTCTGCCCATTTGGTTCTAATTATTTTTCTAGTAATTATCTAAGTGTAGTTACAGGATGAGAGCTACGCTTGTGGTGTCCCGTCTTCCCAGTACTCTTTGTGTTTTGACTACCATGCTTGTCAACAATACAGGTCTGTAATTAAGACGGGTCTTCCCTGCTACCATTTTTGTACATTGGAACTATGTTTGTCTTTTTACCTATACTGTATCTGCCAAGACTCCTGTACTCAAAGATGACTGAAATATCAATTGAAGTGATATTTCAATTTATATTTCTCAGATCAATTCTCATGAGCATTATCAATTGATAATGCTCAGAGATGGGCATTCTCTCAGCACTCAAGGTGAAATTCCATCTTGGTCATCTGCTTTATTTCTACCTAGCTTCTTGAGCATTTTTACACTTTGTCTCGAGACACCTCTATATACTATGTTTTCTTAAATTTGAATTGTGTCTGGTTCTCTGAAAATATCATTTTATACAAACACACTTTGGAACTGTTTGTTTGGTGCTTCACACATTTCCTTTGCATTCACCCTGATGCCCCTGTTACCTAGCAATAAATAGGTACCTGGGAGTTAGTCAGCTGCTATGGGCTGCTTCCTGGGGGTGGAGGCCTGGTCAAGGACCAAGCCATGAGGACACTAAGCCCCGAAATCATCTTAACACTTTCACTCGGCGACGACTCAATGCTAAGTCGTCCGTAAAGATAACTACACTTAGATAATTACAATGGCTGCCACCAGGCCAAGGGTCCCTGGGCAACTACTCACTCGGCGACTGTGAATTGTGAAACTTCCTCACTCCATCACAGAAAAACTAAGTCATATTCAGTATTTATTTTTGTAGTTTCCTATGATCATTAGAAAGACAAAATTGGGAGGGGGGGAATAATTATTTTATGCACACCATGGGTTTGTCATATTTAATGGGTGCCATAACCTCAAGATATGCAGCTCCAAACACACTAAACATCTGGCTCATGCTACACAAATACATATAACAGCTTCAAAGCCAGGTTGCCATAACGGAAAACAAAAAGTCTAACGTCACAAATATAAAACGAAAGTTGCCTAGCAAGTGGGCTCCTTATAGCCCAGCAGGGTGACTTATAGCCCAGCAGGGCGACTTATAACCCAGCAGGGCGACTTATAGTTCAACGTGGCAACCCTGCCTAAAAGGCAAACACCACTTAGATAAAATGGGAGACTGGAGCCAGAGCGACTAGAACAGGCGACCCGGCACTCATCATAAGAACTCTTGGTGAAGGTGGCCAGCTGGCCTGGCCTGCTTCCATCCATTCCCCCAAACAAAGTGGGAGAGGTGGTGCATTCTAGTGTGCGCTAGTTTCACAAATTTGTTATAGTTTGTTTATATTGTTTGGGGGAGTTCTTTTGGCAGTTTTGAGGCTGCGGTCTTGTTCTAAACATGCATTAGTCTGTTTTGTTTTACTGTCTTTCTGGGTGCTTTTGTTGGTGGTGGCAGACATGAAGAACATTAAATGTAAGATTTTCATAGTCCCACCACTCCCTTTGCCGCTCTGACAGAGCTAGGTTCTGGCTCATGGTTTCTGGTAGGCCAATAAGAATGCCACAAGTGATGGCACCTAGTAGTATGGCACTGAATCATTGTACAGTAATAGCTTCAGGGAACCTCAAGAGGCTTTCCCTAGAAAATATATTCGTGGCAACTCCTGCACATCAGAATGTTCACTTTTGCAGAATAGTTGACTGTTGGAACAAGTTAGGTGAGAAGGTAGTGGAGGCCAAAACCGTCAGTAGTTTCAAAGCATTATATGACAGAGTGCTGGGAAGACAGGACACTACGAGCATAGCTCTCATCCTGTAACTACATTTAGATAATTACAATGGCTGCCACCAGGCCAAGGGTCCCTGGGCAACTACTCACTCGGCGACTGTGAATTGTGAAACTTCCTCACTCCATCACAGACAAACTTAAGTCATATTCAGTATTTGTTTTTGTAGTTTCCTATGATCATTAGAAAGAAAAAAATGGTGGGGGGGAATAATTATTTTATGCACACCATGGGTTTGTCATATTTAATGGGTGCCAGTACTGTATATGGGTTAAGTGGGTTGCAGCTTTGTTTTTTACCCTTATGTGCTTTGCACCGAGTTTTGGCAAACACATTTTTGGTGTCCTGGCCTGAAACATGACCTCATTAAGGTTCCAAATTTATTAGCAACAAACTCTATACTTTGATACATTTAATAAAGTGACCTGATATGTTAGCTGATTTTAAACTAACAAATATTTAATTCCTCAATCCTTGCTGAAGCTTTCATCTGTGTAATAAAATTATGGTAACTTCTTTATATTTTCAATATACTTGTATGACAATATTATCCCAATTTCATATTCAGTATAGTATGAACAAATCCACAAGGGCCGTGATGAGGGTTCAAACCTACATCCGAGAGGATCCCAGATGTACCTTAATCGACTGTGCCACGACATGGTAAAAGAAAAATCAAATCAAATCAAAATCAAATCAAATATTTATTCAGGTAAAGTACATACATACATACATACAAGGTGAGATACAAAACATTGATGGATTTATAGATAGAGCTAGTACATACAATTCCTAAAGCCACTATTACGCAAAGCGTTTGGGGCAGGAAAAACACTAAGACTAAAACTTAATACTAATTGAGATTAAAGTATAAATTGTGTTGAGAAAATGAAAAAATAGAAAAAACGGGGGAACATGGCAGAAAAAATAGCAAATATACAATATGGTCAACAAACAGTATTGTTTAAAATAGTAGACATGGGTTGACATTTTAAGGGTGAGGTAGGTTGCATGGAGTTAATTAGGTAGTACTTAGTTTTTATCTTAAATTGGTTGGGAGAGGTACAGTCTTTAACATGATAGGGAAGGTCACTCCACATTCTGGGTCCCTTGATTTGTAAAGCATTTCTAGTTTGATTAAGTCATACTCTTGGAATATCAAATAGGTATTTGTTTCTGGTGTGGTGCTCATGGGATCTGTTACAACCTTCTAGGAAGCTTTTAAGGTCAGGATTGACATTACAGTTTAACATTTTATATACTGTATATAAAATACACATGAGAGGATGTGCAGTGACTTAATATCTAAACATATTCAGACATTTGAGTAAGGGTACTGAGTGATGTCAGGGGCCAGAGTTAGATATTGTCCTAATAGCACCTTTGTGTTGAGTAATTAGAGGACATAAATGATTTTGGGTAGTAGAACCCCAAGCACAAATACTATAGTTGAGATAAGGATAGATGAGAGTAATAGTGTCACCAGGGCAGGACGAGGTACATAATATCTGATCTTAGAAAGAATGCCAGCAGTTTTTTAATCATTTTTTGATATATTTAGAAGAATTGGAACCGGGAGTGCTACTGTTCTCACATAAATCCTGCAGTCTCGCCGAGACACAAACCAGGGTTTTACACAATTCCCCCATGCACCCGGGCTCAGTCAACAAGCTGTTCTACCGCTTTGCCCTTACTTCATTACACACAGAAATCAAGGATTTGTGTGTGTAAAGTAGTAAGGGTAAAGAGGTAGAACAGCTTGTTGACAGAGCCGGGGTGCATGGGGGGAATTGTGTAAAACCCTGGTTTGTGTCTCGGAGAGACTGCAGGATCCGTGTGAAGGCAGTAGCACTCCCGGTTGCAATTCTTTTACCATGATGTGGCACAGTCAAATAAGGCGCGTCTGGGATCCTCTCGGACCTAGGTTTGAACCCTCATCATAGCCCTTGTGGATCTTTTCATTTGATGCATCACGCTATTGTGATTTCTGTGTGTGTAGTGTCTGTATAGTATATCACACTGAAATCTTCAGTTCACAGACACATACTTCTTGATTTGATATGAATTATTTGCACTTGTTTTGCTTGTTCAAGAGAATCCAATCATAAATGTTTATTTATACATTAGTGGGCCTCCTCTTATTACTAGCCATTACCTGTCTCATCACACAGTTGAAGAAGGCAAACTAACTATGAAAAATAAACTGCATCTTGGACATGCTACAACACAAGTTACTCAATATTCTGTTAATTTGAATGCAATTTAATGTTAACAATAATTAGTCATTTGGTGCTTGTTCTTGCACTTCCAGTAGAGGATCATTCCATGCTCTTAAGGCAGGAAAAGTGCAAGTAGCACTTTTTTCCTGCTGTAAGAGTATAGAGTGAAAAATAGATACCATAAATGACTGAGAGATCAACTCTTTTATTATAGAGATCATATTTTTAATCCTAACATTATTCAATTAGTGCTTTGTTTCACAAATGATCATATTCATGATATGACTTTTTTTTAGCATGTAAATTACTTTTGATAGTCCATTAATGTAAAATTCATAGTTTGGTTAAGAAATATACCATTTGTGAATGCACATGTCCTTTGTAGTGGGAATTTATTTAAACTTTGGTCAAATGCATCATGGCAAATGGATAAAAAATGAGGTTCTTTTCATTTTAGTTAATTGTTTTATTGTCTTGATTGACTGAGAATATCAGTGATGGAAGTTTTTATCCATTATTCAGGTTTATAGTAAGTACATAAGAGAAGAAGCACAATAGGCCTGCCATTTAAAGCCTCAATTTAGCAAATTAATTATTGGGTTAGGTTATTGCAGACCACTGAACTTAGGACTAAGGCATTCCAATGGAACCTGTATGTCATTCAGAATTACAATTTGCTACTGGTATGGTGTAGGAATATATAATTATACATAGTATTTTATATACATTATATAATGGATATGTTATTTACTAATATAGTGTGTATATATATATATATGTATGTGTAATGTTGCTTTGCATGGCTTATTTGCGATGTAACAGCCATTGTTAGCACAACTAATATCTTTTTTTGCATGGTTCTTGCACTTCATCTTTTTCCTGTACCTGCTTTGAACTAGGAAAAATTGCAAGGTGCATTGATTTTTATCAAGATTATAACATTAGTTTATAATTATATGATTACAGGTTAGTTAGGTGTATTACATTTTCACAAATAATTGAGAACCTGCTAGGAGATAATCTAACTTATCTCCAAATTCTGGTAAGAATCATCAGTACTAGAGTCAAGGTTTTAATAATCATCTAAGCCCACTAATAAGTGGGCTCAGATGATTATTGCATTATAAATGCAATATTTTATAATGCAATAATCATTATAAATTTAATTTTGGTACTCCTCAGTATCCAGATACTGTAATTGTGATAAATTTCTGTATATGCCATTTGGCATATACAGTTTTCCTTTTTTCCACTTGCTGGAGATCTTATTGGATAATTTGTAACTGTTTTATGTTTTAGAGATATTTGTTGAAGGAGGGTCTATTCAAAGGAGACTCAGGTGGACTAATAAAAAAGGGAATACTGAATTAGAATTTTGTTTAGAATAAGATGATTGTTTTCTTAACCACTAGAGTGCTGCTATCAGTATACAGTACAGTACTTGCATGTCAGCCAATGCACAAAAAATTAACAAATTAAAAAATATATTTTTCTTATAGAATTATTAATTTGGATGCAAAATATAGGGAGAAGTGGAAATACAGTAATGTAATTATCTATATTTTTACTGGTTTGGTGAGCTCAGCAAGCAGCAATCTGCTGAAGTCAAACACGAGGTTTGCAAACATTGCAGTATGTGCCAGATATATCCAATGTTAACCTTGGATATTTCTATGATCATTTTATCACTATTCTGGTGATAAAACCATGACTTTAAAGCTATCTTGCTAAGATTATTCCATACTAAAAGGTCACAACAGTCACAGAAGT
Source organism: Procambarus clarkii (assembly GCF_040958095.1). NCBI lineage: Eukaryota > Metazoa > Arthropoda > Malacostraca > Decapoda > Cambaridae > Procambarus > Procambarus clarkii. The sequence continues at coordinate 20,562,121 of NC_091158.1, forward strand.
TCTGTATGGTGTACAGTCCTGGGCACCAGTCAGAAGCTGCCTTCCCCCTTCATAGTGAGTGACAACTTGCCATCCCACCATGAAAGCAACATGTATTGGCCAATGCATGCACGTTCCTGGAAGTAATATCCCTATGGGGATATACACAATGTATATACTGCATGAGCTCATTTATCTGGAACCCGTTAAACCGGACCTTTGGATTATCTTACCAAAATAGAGTCCAAATATTTGTCTACCAAACTTTGTCTCGGACAAACTTTGTCCATGCCCCGCACCTACGGATTCCAGACAGTGATCGTCACATCCCCCTATCACCCGAGACCGGCTTCCTTCATGACCCAGCAGAAGGAAGAGTAATAATTATTAATTACAATGAGTAATTAAGAGTAATTATAATTAATTAACAATTATTACTCTTCCTTCTGTTGGGTATCACTATCAATATTTATATATACACCATAACAGAGTAATAAGTAGTTCTGGTGGGTATGGTGATGAAATCAAAACACAGCATGGAGCCACATGGTACGAACAGACAACACCAGCAGTCGCATGATGCAAGACAATGTCTCCAATATTCTACACATCTCACTATGACCAGCTATAAAGCTTCTATTACTGTATTACTGTACCACATTCCTGTCACAAAATCCTGAATATAAATCCATTTCCAGAAAGTTATATTAATTTGGAAAGGAACATGAGGATGTTTCATGATGCATAGATGCAGGAAACAATGATTGGGTGCTGAGTGTCTCTACCTCATGCTGTAAATATCACAACTAGCAATGTATTCACTCTCATATCTGAGCGTTGTACAAAGTATCGCAGTCAGCGATAACTTTATCACAGTCTGGATCATCAATGACACTATCAATGCAAAATAATTAGTTACCTATTTTATTCATCATTATTAAGTTGTGCTGTGGCCACTAGCTGCAAAGTGGTGCTGTGAGCTCCTGCTACATGCACGAGCCATGGATGCTCTCTCAGTACTGAGGCTCTCACAGCCAGTATGGATGCTGACAATTTTTTTCAAGATGGCTTCTGTTTACTGGAATCTTGAGGCACAGGATGTGAGCCCCACATACCCGTGGGAGTTTTGAATCGATCCCTATTCCTAAAAATGCCATATGGCACTCTGTGCACCCTTGATCTGGTGCCTTAAAGAAATTATTCACAACCTTTGTGAGACCAGAGTGGTACATAGTTGGAAGAAGTTAAGTGAGTAGGTGGTGGATGCCAAACTATGAGTGGTTTCAAAGTGTTATATGACAGAGTATTGGGAAGACAGGACACCATGAGCATAGGTCTCTTCCTGTAACTACACTTTGGTAATTACTCTTAGATAATTACTCTTAGGTAATTACGCCCATGTATGAGAACACGCACATTCAGCTAAATGTTTTAAAATTCAATGCCAGATATTCAACAATCTCAGAAATTCTAATGTTTTGCTTATACAATATTCAAATTTTGAAACAAATTAGTTTTAATTGTATACATAAATAAATCAAATTACTGTAAAAGTAAGCTTGACACAATTCACTGCAGTTGTTCACATTTTAATTGTATGATCCTGCTCACGAGTCATCACAATCATAGTCTCACAATATTTTTCACGCTTTTTTCATTATACATTAAGTTTAAAATATTATAGACATATTGTACTTTTTGTACTGAATAACTTTGGACTTCAAATTACTTTAAATTTTTCAAACTTTACATTCATAGCTATTTTTTGTACAAATAAACTATCCTTACTAGAGCAACTGTAATTATTTATACTACAGTACTTTAGTGTGTTAATAAATTATGTCTGGACTTGTTTATTTGTCTTTATTTTCTCTCTTCTTTTTTATTTTCTCTCTCTGTTGACAGTAACACTGTAATATTTTGTGTCTTTTGTCTGTGTGGTAATTCCCTAGCCTCTAGTCTATCAAGGTAATGCTTTAGCTTGCGCAACTTTGCATGCCTGAGAGGAACATTTCTTTCTCTAATACCAGATCTTCCAGGCGGAAACTCTGAGTAATCGTCGCAAGCTTTATTTTGCTGTCAACGAACCAAATGCTCTGGTTCCTGTTGTCTCTCTGGAGGGAGCTGGTGTTAATGCTACCATTACTACACCAAATATAGCTGCAAAGAATGGTGTTATTCACATCATAGACCGTATTCTTGGCATTCCTTCTCAGACGGTATACGAGAAGCTTGCCTCTGATCCTATGCTCAGGTAACTAATTGCTCTTGTCTTTGTAGCATATTTACTTTACTTCCTTTGATTATTTACAACTGTATAACAATTTGCTTATTATCATAGCAAGAAGCATACAAAAATCACGAGTTGTAAAATATACAAATGTATAAAAAGTTTATACAGAAATTTTCTTGATTTCTAGTGATGATGGTATTTAAGATGTTAAAAATGAATATTGCAGATGCATTAAAAATATGTTTTTATGTTCTACATTTCCATTTAATATCAGATCTTCTGTTTTTGGAATCATGTTACACCTCATAGACAACTTGTTTCCCTTCTCTTAATCTGTTTTATGTATATATATCTACTTAATTTATGGTGAAATAATAAGTGTATTGATGTGTTGAAAACATGAAAATGCTCAGATATTTTCTTAATTTACATGGTTTCTGGGGAAGCTCTTTGTGGCTTCCTCAAGCTATCTCCCCGAGATGGTTTCCAACTACCAGGCCACATCAGCTGTGGAGCCAACCAGGGTTCACAGCCAGAACCTGGCCCCACCCTCAGAGGCACAGAGTGGGTGACACTTTGCCACCTCACCAAGAAAGCATCCAGAAAGACAGTGAACCAAAACAGACCACTGGATTTAAAGAGACTAAGCCTCAAAACTTCCACATGAACTCCCCAAACAATGTAAGCAAATGATCAAATTTGTCGAAACTAGTTCGAGCTCATGAGCACTAACCCTCTGCCAATGGGGAGGGGGCCAGAGCTCCTCCCCAGTCCTCCAAGCCAGTCCTGTCGGTGATGGATGTCCACTGTAGGATTCCTGGGTTGTCAACAATCCACTCTGGTCCCGCTGCTTCTAAGCTAAGTGCCAGTCATCCTTGGACTTTGTCCTGCAGAGACCATTTGCTTGATATTAATCCATATTTTAGTTAGCTTCACGAGCATTTTTTTTTCTTTTTCAGTTTGTGTTGTGTGGAACTGGCTCATAGGGATCAGTGTGCTCAGAGCTGCCTTTTCTGTGCGCTCCCTAGCACTGCCCCTGCACAGAAAGAGTTCCCTTCTCTAGTGTGTTTGGGAATTTGCTCTTTAGAGGCTGGATGACCAGGGTAGAGGCCTTACTTTGGGGGTGTCAAGGGTACTTGGCCCCTGAAACTGGGGAACTCCCTTCAGTCTGTTGCTCTTTCAGTCCTGGTAGTCATTTTGTCCATTTGCAGCCGTCTCCTCCTTTTCTGGTAAAGAATGACACTGCTGCTTTCCGGAGGGGTCCTTGGGTACATGATGCTTGGTAGGTTCATCCAGGAGTGCATCATGTTTTGTGTCCGGTTGCGGCTCTTCGCTGTTACTTGCACACCACGGCCTCTGTGGCAGGGAACGCGCTTTGGGATGACCCGGTTTCCCTTCTTCCCTGTTCCAGGATACGGGTCTCCCAGGTCATCTGCATGATTATTCAATCCAGCCAGCCTGCAGTTTATCCCATTCCCATGACTTAGTAAGTTCGTGGCTTTGGCTGCTGTTTTTGGTAATATGTCCTGGGCTGACATTCGGGCATGGGGCTTTTGGAGGTCGAACAGGGTCTTGGCCGCACGGTATCTCATTAATGTTCTGGACCTTTCTCGGGCATGTGTAGCCTTGAGTTGCAGGTTGCAGCCAGTTGTCTCGACTTCAAGTTGAGGAGCGAGTGGCAGCCGCCTTCTGGGTAAGTCCCCCTTTTCCTTTATTTTTGGTTAGGTAGCTACGGGGAGCTGAAGGGGCTCGCCACAGAAAACCGGCATTGAATGTAATGAAATGCCATTTTCTGGGTGAGACCCGGAAGCTCCCCGGCATCCCTCCCTCCCTCCCTCCCTCCAGTCTGTATTTTTTCGCGTTTTTCATATTCAGACTCTGAACTGGGGTTGGGTAGCCGGCATTGGAGGTCTGGTCCTCTCCCCCACCCCTTCATGGGGAGGGGGGGGGGGGATTTGAGCTGTGCAGACAGCGGTGCGACCGATGTGGTGACGTCATGCTTGCTTGCTTGTTTTCTGATTGGGGAGTTCTGCCTGGTCATTTGACTTTTAGCTTACAATTTTTAACCAGCTGTAGTTTATTTTGGGATTCCTACCTTTCAGGGTGCCCTGGTAGATGGCAGACATAGACTGCTTCCAAATATATGTGGGGTGGGGGTCTATAGGCCATTGCTATTCGTGTCTCTCTGAGGGGGGCCAGGTTTTGGCTCGTGGTCCCCGGTATGCTTATAATTCCATTGATTGACTATTGTCACGGTCTAACATATACACATCAGCCTGGTATAGCTCCAGGGAGCCTCCGGGTCTTACCCAGATAATGGCATTTCATTACATTCAATGCAGGTTTTTTGGTTCAACTAATACCTAGGGACTATAAGTTCAATGAACATGGTATTGAAAACTTAATTTTCTATTGAATATATCATTTACAGCTTCAGCCGAATACATTATTAATTTCAAATTACAGTAATTGTAGTTGATCAAATTGCAGTGTGCCACACAATGACTAGACACACTGACAATTATTAATGAGCATTGTGTCATATGCTAAGTAAGCCTCAAGTTATCAAAGTTTAGTACAATTTTTAAATTTATATGCATTTTTTTACAGTTCAACTTTCTCTTTGAGTGAGCAAGAAGGTTGGAATGAGCGCCTAGGCTCACGCGAAGAAAAGTTTACCTTATTTGTGCCAAGCAATGATGCTTGGGCAATGATTCACCGCAAGATGCCATCAGCCTACAAAAAACTCTTTATGGGTGACTTTGCTTACCATGTAAGTATCATTTTAATGAGTTTTACCAACCTGGCACATTTTCTATTGCATTATATCAGTATAGTAGCTTCAGGGAGCCACTGGGAGTCGTCCAGAAATTGGTGTTTCATTACATTCAATTCTGGTTTTCCCAGATTTCTTCAGATTCCAACATTCATGGTTAACTGACAGCTCTTAGTCCCAGTGCCATCATGTATTGTAAAAAGCACTATACTACCATAGAAAATGTATATATGGCTATAAAATACAGTACTACTTTTGTTTTCAGGTACGATATATATTGGAACGCCACATGATTGTGGGACAAGACCTAAGCTTAGATGACTTGGTTGCTCTGACATCTAACTCAACAGTCAGAAGAGGGTATCACGAGGAGCGGCTTGAGATGACCCGTGGAAAAATATACTTTCAGGCTCGTGTTAGGGCAAGCTTTGGAGGTAAGGGGAATGGGACATCATTTATGAATGTGAATAGTAAAATCATACAGGTGTTTTTGGTATACTATATTACATTAGATATTAAAATCTTTGAAATACAAGTGTACATGCATATGCATAAGTGAGAAGAATAAGTGAGATGTTGGAGGTCAAAACCATTAGTAGTTTCAAAGTTTTATATGACAAAGAGTGCTGGGAAGATGGGTCACCATGAGTGTAGTTCTCATCCTGTAATAACACTTAGGTAATTACAGGTTATTAAAGAATTGGAAAAGTACAAAATGGAAATATGTTAAAGATATGCACAAGTTATAGAGAAATAAATTATCAGAGTAGTATGTCTGGAGTCAAAAACAGAAATGAGCAGCAAGAAGCAGACATTAGTCAAGCAATTGGGTAAGAACTAGTTAACAACTTGAACACACTGAAGGGGTGAGAGGAAGGCTTCTGAAATGGATGAAAATTCTTTTAATAGACAGAAAAATGTGGGCAGTAATCAGAGGCAATGTATCAGACTGGAGAAATGTTAATACATAGTGGAGAACTGCAGAGTTCAGTTCTTGTTCTTTGACAAGTCTTGTACCAGTAATGTTCATCGTATATATGAATGATCTACCAGAAGGAATACAGAATTTTACAAACATGTATGCTTATGATGCTAAGCTACTAGTGAAGATAAGAAACTTATGTGATTGTCATACCCCATCAAGATGCCTTGATAAAATAAGTGTATGGATCAAGACTTTGGCAGATGGAACTTAATGTGAATTAAATGTTATGGAATGTGGAATATGAGAAAAAGAGACCACACACACAAATTACAAATTATATAACTACGTAAGTGTAATTAATTAAGTGTAGTTACAGGATGAGAGCTATGCTTGTGGTGTCCTATCTTCCCAGCACTCTGCCATATAACGTTTTGAAACTACTGATGGTTTTGTCCTCCACCACCTTCTCACCTAACTTGTTCCATCCACCACTCTGTTTGTGAAAGTGAAGTTTCTTACATTTCTTTGGCAGCTTTGCTGAGTTTAAATCTATGACCTATTGTTCTTGAAGTTCCTTGTCTCATGAATTTTTCCCTATCAGTTTTATCGATTCCCATTACTATTTTGTACACAGTGATCATATAGCCTCTTTCTTCTATTTTCTAGTTTTGGCATATTTAATGCCTCTAATCTCTCCTCGTAGCTCTTGTCCTTCAGTTCTGGGAGCCACTTAGTGGCATGTATTTGCATCTTTTCCCTTTTGTTGATGTGCTTCTTAACACTTTTGTCCGGGGATGACACAATGCTGTGTCATCCGTTTACTGTCGGTAATCTCGGTGATGACGCAATGCTGCGTCGTCCACTAAAATAATTGCCAAAAATCTGGTTTTTATCCGATTTTGGGGGGGACTGTTTGGTAACTGTCAACAAGCCGAATGCAATCTGTGACTACAATACAAACATGAAAGGTGTTGATCACTTTGACTAAATGATCAAATATTATCACTTCATAAGGAAAACTCACAAATGGACGAAGAAAATGACCTTCTATTTTGTGCAAATGGCTATCTACAATGCTTATGTGATGTACAACTACTACACAAAAAATACTAAACTATAATACTAAATATACTAAAATACTAAATACTAAACATTTGTGGGCAGGCTTACTTACGATAATTTCGATAATTACGATAATTTCGAGTTACAATGTAAATTTGCAAACGTGTATGTTGGTACACGTTTAGGTCGACCAAGTGTGTGGTTCCCGGTCATACGGGCCGACCTGCCTCAGTTTACTAGAGCTTCCCGCTTAGTGACGATCACGCCTATAAGAAATTCATTTTTTTTTTTTTTTTTTTGCTTTTTGAACATAAAACTGATTATTATATATCACACCATGAGTCTCAAGAAAGTCAGTGGTAAGGTTCATCATGTGAAAACCCATGTAGCGATGACCATAGAGCAAAACAGTCTCCGTGGTGTAGTGGTAAGACACTCGCCTGGCGTTCCGCGAGCGCTATGTCATGGGTTCGTATCCTGGCCGGGGAGGATTTACTGGGCGCAAATCCTTAACTGTAGTCTCTGTTTAACGCAACAGTAAAATGTGTACTTGGATGAAAAAACGATTGTTCGCGGCTGGGATTGTATTCCAGGGACCTGCCCGAAACGCTACGCGTACTAGTGGCTGTACAAGAATGTAACAACTCTTGTATATATCTCAAAAAAAAAAAAAAAAAGAGATCATTCGTAAATATGAAGATGGTGTGCGGGTTGTTGAACTAGCTAGGCAGTACAACAAATCTCAGTCAACGATATCCTCCATACTTGCTAAGAAAAAGGACATTATGAGTGCTAAAGTGGCAAAAGGCATATCAATAATCACGAAACATAGAACACAAACACTTGAGGATGTTGAACAGTTATTATTAATTTGGATACACAGCACGGAGTTAATGGGTGATAGAGTTTCAGAGGCCATCATTTGTGAAAAAGCAAGGAAATTGCATGAAGACCTTTTAAAGAAAACCCCTGGAACGAGTGATGCAAATGCGAAAGAGTTTAAAGTGAGCAGGGGATGTTTTGAGAAATTTAGAAAAAGAAGTGGCATTCATAGTGTTGTGAGTGTTGTGTGTTGCGAGCTGGTGGAGGAACACAGCGAAGAACTGACCACCGAAGAACTTCACAAGGAGCAGCAACAAGAGACAGTTGAGGAAATTTCTTCAGGGGAGGGGGAGACAGCCATTAATTAAGAAAATGTGTGCAGCATGGGAAGAATTGCAAACTTTTGCTGAAATGACTCGACTAAATCACAGTGCAGTAGGCCATTACCTTAGCCTTTTTAATGACACTGTGATGCCTCACTACAGACAAAAATTAAAACATATGAAAAAACAAAAATCGCTGGAAAGGTTTTTAGTGAGACAAACAAGCAGTGAACCACAACTAGGTCCTAGTGGTATTCAGGCAAAACGTAGGAGAGAGTGTACCCCAGAGAAGTCATCACTGCCTGATGTTATAATGGATGGGGACTCCCCTTCCAAACACTAACACCTCTCCTTCTCCCCCTCCTCACTATCTTCCATTCGCATCATGAGTCCTCCATAAAGGTAAGATAAACATATGCACTGTATTGTAGTTAGAAAAAAAATTGTATCCAGTATAAAATTTATTTGTAAGTTAATATTTTAGAGGGTGGGGAATGGATTAATTCAATTCCCTTTATTTCTTATGGGAAAAATCGCTTCGACTTATGATATTTCGACTTACGATTCGTCTCTGGGAACGGATTACCATTGTAAGTCGAGGCCCCATTGTACATATATACAGAGCACCACTTGGTTTCCGAACCCCTTGGGGACGAGACCCGTCGGTTAACATGTAAGTTCGTATACGAGAAATAGAGGGGAAAAAATAAGCTAGAAATGTAAAAAGAAATTTTTCCGAAAAATTTATGAAAAAAACTCTAGGGAAAAAAATCGTCAGGTTCATGGCGTAAATGCGACCGTGTTTTGTTTGTACTCATCAATAAGTGAAGTCCTGATCCGCTTTATAAAAGTCCTTAATTGTTCCTAACTGATTATTAAGACGTCTGGCAAACATCCTCTGGATGTTTCCTGCCAGCCTGCAGGCACATCCTGCCTAAAATATACGATGATGTACTGTACATTTAAGAAACAAATCTGAGTCACAGGTCTGTGGAGTGTGGTTAGGCTTACGGAGTCAGCCGGTCCCTCCCCCACCACCGACACACCTCCCCCACCCCAAACCCATACACACACACACACACTCTCAAAGGTCACGTGGTTCACGGTTCACTTCAACACCCATATATCGCTTCCTGCCTGCCTGCTTCCTTCCCAGCCTGCCTCCTTCCCAGCCTGCCTCCTTCCCAGCCTGCCTCCTTCCCAGCCTGCCTCCTTCCCAGCCTGCCTCCTTCCCAGCCTGCCTCCTTCCCAGCCTGCCTCCTTCCCAGCCTGCCAGCCTGCTTCCTTCCCAGCCTTCCTCCTTCCCAGCCTGCCTCCTTCCCAGCCTGCCTCCTTCCCAGCCTGCCAGCCTGCCTCCTTCCCAGCCTGCCTCCTTTCCAGCCTGCCTCCTTCCCAGCCTGCCAGCCTGCTTCCTTCCCAGCCTGCCTGCCTGCCTCCTTCCCAGCCTGCCAGCCTGCTTCCTTCCCAGCCTGCCTCCTTCCCAGCCTGCCTCCTTCCCAGCCTGCCTCCTTCCCAGCCTGCCTCCTTCCCAGCCTGCCAGCCTGCCTCCTTCCCAGCCTGCCTCCTTCCCAGCCTGCCAGCCTGCCTCCTTCCCAGCCTGCCTGCCTGCCTCCTTCCCAGCCTGCCAGCCTGCCTCCTTCCCAGCCTGCCAGCCTGCCTCCTTCCCAGCCTGCCTGCCTGCCTCCTTCCCAGCCTGCCTGCCTCCTTCCCAGCCTGCCAGCCTGCCTCCTTCCCAGCCTGCCTGCCTGCCTCCTTCCCAGCCTGCCTGCCTCCTTCCCAGCCTGCCTCCTTCCCAGCCTGCCTCCTTCCCAGCCTGCCTCCTTCCCAGCCTGCCTGCCTGCCTGCCTCCTTCCCAGCCTGCCTCCTTCCCAGCCTGCCAGCCTGCCTCCTTCCCAGCCTGGCAGCCTGCTTCCTTTCCAGCCAGCCTGCCTCCCTCCCTGCCATCATGCTAACGGGTAGTGTGTGTTAGGCTTATCTTCGGGAATGAGCCGGTCTCACCCCCACCACCAACAAACCACCCGCCCCCCCTACATCCCATCTCTCAAGGTCACGCGGTTCAACCGCGTGACTACCACTCACTCCCTGACTGCAAGCTAGCCTGCCTGCCTGCAAGCTAGCCTGCCTGCCTGCCTGCCTGTGCCTGCCTGCCTGCCTGCCTGTGCCTGCCTGCCTGTGCCTGCCAGCCTGCCTTTCCCTCCCTAATTCTCACTACTTCCATCCCTTCCTGCCTACCTCCTAGCATCTCTCCCTACCTCCCCCTCCCTCTTAGCATCTCTCCCTACCTCCTAACATCTCTCCCTACCTCCTAACATCTCTCCCTACCTCCCCCTCCCTCCTAGCATCTCTCTCCCCCCCTCTCTCACTGATTCTCCCCCCCCCCCTCATTCATACTGCCTCCCACCTAAGCTCCATCGTCCATCCACCCACCAGTCAGCCATCACTGATGCAATGCGTGCATTTGGAGCCAACATGGTGCACAGATGTTTCTTGATTGTGCAGATATGTAAAACAAAAGCACAGAATGAACATTCCAGCCTTATGGCAATTCAAAATAATAGGAATAATAGGCCGTGAATCTGTGAAGTCACAGTGGGCAAACTGGACCATCGCCCACCCACCACCACAAGCCGGCGTGACGCTTGGCGGACCCCTTCCTACCCGAACTTTGTTCGGGTAGCATGACTCCCCAACCCCAATCGGGAAACTGGAAGTTTCGGATAACTAAAGTTCGGAAACCAAGTGGTGCTCTGTATATATATATATATATATATATATATATATATATATATATATATATATATATATATATATATATATATATATATATATATATATATATATATATATATATATATGTGCACAGTATATTTATATATACTGTATATATATATATGTGTGTAAATCACAAAAAATAAACACGTGATTTTTTTATTCCCATTCATTTGTCATTGTACCTCACCTCACTCGACCACTCTCTCCTGCCTATATATGTCCAATACTTGACCTGTAAAATCACTCCTTCTGAAGATGTACTAATATACGAAAGTACTTAAAAAACTGAATCATATCCTGAATCACAGGATGTGATTATTTCCTACAGTATTTCTTATTATTTACTTATTATTTCAATAAGTTACTGTGTTTTTCAAATTGTCTCAATTGATTCAGCCAAAAACAAATTCCTCAACAGAATCGTCTAGTTCTAATGAAACAGACACAGAAATGGATTTGGAGGATAGCTCAGGTGTGTCATGATTTTGTTTTAGTTATGATGCTTGGTCTTGTGTGATTTATACATTGGTATGCCTGTCCTTCATAGCTTGTCATGTTTTCCTGCAAAAATTATATTGTTCCTACTACAGTATTGCATTGTGCTAAAAGACAGTTCTTGCTGTGTTTGCAGCAGTTATTAACAGATATGGTATGATGCCTCTGCACACATTGTGATCAATTTTATAATCACCTGTATTGATAATTTGAGTATAATGATTGGCTGTATTTTTTGGCACTGCACTTTCACAAGTTGCTTACTACATAATTGTAATAAATGTTTTGTACAGTGCAAATAGTATGCTAATTTATATTGCTTAATCTCCACATTGCTTATTCATAACCATTAACTGAACATTATACAAGTATTCCAGACAGCTGAGCTGATTTGGATTCAGTAGTCTGTTGAAGCGCTGTATAGAAACAGTAAAGAAATAGGTGATATTGAATCTTTTATTTGGGATTCTTTTCTTTGTCCTAATATACTCAGCAGAACCACATATGATCTAATACACATTCACAAACTAATAGAATCCTTTGAAAGGTAGCCTTTTTCCCCTATCCTTTATCTATCCTATAATTAATTATTAACTTAACCCTTAAGCTGCTAAGGGGTCCTGAGGAGATTTACACCCCTGTGAGCAAGAAAAAAAACAAATTCTTAAAAATTATTTCATCTTCTAAAAATGTTAATTTGTGTTCCCTGAGCACGGGGGGAAAAAAAAATTGTAGGTGACATATTTTCCCCCACCCCTCAGCCCATGTCTTGATGGTTAGGTTAGGATTAACATGGTGCAGTTTTGATTCTCATCTACCTTCGTACCAGTTTGTGGCCTCGGAGGCAGACTGTCCGAGTGCCTGACATCAGACTCATGTTGTTTACAAATTGTGACTGGTTGCTACATCAACTGTGAATGCCTGACTGCCCTTGATTGGTTATGACTGACTGTTTGTGACTTGTGACTGAATGCCTAACTGACTGCCTCTGACTGGTTGTGACTGTGACTGGCTCTGACTCGATGCTACATAACAGAGACAGTGAAATCTGTGAAGGGAAAATGTAACTGCTGGCCTAGGTTGTCACAAGGTTGTCACAACAAACCCATTAGTGGCTTCCAGTTTAACGAGCACCAGACTCGGGAAACTCAATACCACAATCTGGATTTGACAGTCTAGGTAAATAAGGCATCAGTTACAGATCTAAAATTCGGTCGTTAGAACTGGCAGAATGGTAACTCAGAGGTCCTTAAATCAAGTGGGTATTGTGTATGAATTTATGTATGTCTGATTTTTGTTTACTCTTTTTTTTTCTTATATGTTAAGAATTACACACAGTGGCTTACCAGGACTCAGAAAATTGCTTACTCTAAGATTTATTAAAAACATTATTGAATTAAAAATATGTGGATATAGTATTTGGTACTTAAATGTTATTCCCTATTACAATACAGTACACTATATACTAATAGATGTGTATAAATTAGAGTTTTCTTAACTGAAGATTTAATAATTTTTTTTCTTTTTCCTTCAAACATCCAGACAGTGGTAAGTATTCATGAATATTATTTAAATGTAGTTCATCTAAAGTTAAGTCTGAATTCTGTACTATAAGAGATTTTAATAACATAGTATGTTCACTGATCAGTGATTTTATATTTTACCTGAATTTACTTTTGCTGGCAATATAGTTCCCGTGCACCTATTTAATATTTTTCCTTGTAAATTACACAGTATATAATAAGTCTTATTGAGGTCTTTCAATAAGACTTAATCATAAAATAAGTCTTGATTTGGTGTGAGTGTGTTGATAAAAGCATGGGTTCAGTTACTGAGGCCAAAAAGCTGGAAACCATGGCTGAGTTGGCCACCAAGGAGTCAGAAGGACCACCCTGCTGGAAAACATCTTCAGCCTGGAAGAATCAAGGTGATGAAGCCAAACTGGAAGGACTACCTGTTGAGGATTCCAGGGTTCAATGTCCCCATGGCCCAGTCTCTGATCAGGCCTCCTGGTTGCTGGTCTAATCAGCCAGGCTGTTTGATGTGGCTGCTTGCAGCTTGATGTATGAGTCACAGCCTGGTTGATCAGGTATCCTTTGAAGGTGCTTGTCAATTCTTTTTCGAACACTGCGAGAGGTCAGCCGGTTATTTCCCGTATGTGTAGGGGGGTGTTAAAAAATCTTGGGTCTTTGATGTTGATCAAGTTCTCTCTCATTATGCCTATTGCACCTCTGCTCTTTAGGGGGCTATTTTGCACAATCCTGCCATGTCTTTTGGTCTCATGTGGTCTTATTTATGTAGTCATATTTGGAACCAGTCCTCCTAATATTTTCTAAGTGTAAATTATTGTGTATCTCTCCTCCCTGCACTCTAGGGAATACAGAATTAACATTTTTAGGAAGTCCCAATAATTTAATGTTTTTTCAAAAGGATTCAGCAGTAAAGGATCTTTGCATGTTCTCCAGATCAGCAATTTCTCCAGCTTTGAATGGGGCTATTAGTGTGCAACAATCTTTCGCTCTAGAGAGCACTACTTTCTTAAAAAGTATTATCATTAGTATGGCATCTTTTGTTTGGAAGGTTCTTGTTATCCAACCTGTCATTTTTCTTGGATTTTTGACAGCAACTTTGTTGTGTTCTTTGAAGTAGGGTCTTCCGACATGATTACTCCTAAATCTTTTAAGTTATTTTTTCTTTCAGTAGTGTGGTTTAACTGCATTTTATGTGGTTTCTGCTTTGATGCTTTCATTTTTCCATAGCATAGTAATTGGGACTTATCATCATTAAACATCATGTTATTTTCCGTGGCCCATTGAAAGACTTGATTAACATTAGATTGAAGGTTTGCTGTGTCCTCTATATCAACAGTCACCAATCAGTGGTCTGTGGACCCCCAATTACTCGTGAGACAATTTTATTTGTGCATTGTATATAACTGTGTGTTTTCTTTAACTGTTACATTTAATGGCATCATTTCTTGTTTGGTGGACCGCAAAATTCATATTAGTAGTCTGCAGAATTTAAAATTATGAATTTAGTGATCTGTGAGCTCCAAAAGGTTGGTGACCGCCGCTCTATATTGTCTACTCTCATGAAAATTCTAATGTCATCTGCAAAGGATCATACAGTACCACAAATTGTATCCTTGAATTACATGAGATATGAGGAAGAAAAAATACCAGAGTAAGTATGGTACCGTGGGGGACTGAGCTTTTCATGGTGGATGATTCAGAATTTACTTTGCTGACTATTATGCTCTGGGTTTTGTATATTAGGAAGTTCAAGATCCATCTCCATACTTTGCCAGTAATTCCTTTTGCACTCATTTTGTGTGTAAAACACCATGGTCACATTTGTCGAAAGATTTTGCAAAACTGTGTATATTACATAAGCATTTTGTTTGTCTTCCATAGCATCCAAGGCCATGTCATCGTGGTCTAGTAACTGAGAGAGACAGGATTGCCATGTTCTGAACCCAAGTTGCCCAGGGTTATGTAGACATTGTGATTTCATGTGTTTTGTGATCTTATTTCTTATCACTTTCAAAAATTTTTGTGATGTGTGATGTTAGAGCTATTGGTCTATAATTTTTGGCATCAGCTCTACTACCTTCTTTGTGCAATGGCACAATTTCTGCTATTTTAATTATTTCAGAGATAATACCAGTATCTAGGCTTCATCTCCAAAGATGTTTAGGGCTTGTTTAAGTGCTTTTTCCAATTTTTGATGAATATAAAATTCCAAGAATCTAGGCCTGGTGCAGAGTGCATGGGAGAGGCCTTATCAGTCAGAGCTCATCCTGTGTGTTAGGTTTTCTAAGTTGCAGTGATCTAGGATATTCCTCAACTTGGCCCTAGGAGGCGTAGCAAGGCCCCCAGGAGATCGATAGAAATCCGCAGCTGATGTGACCTAGTAGTGGTACAGTATCAGTAATACTAGCTTCAGGGAGCCACCAGAGCTCACCCAAAAATTGGCATTTCATTACATTCATTGCTTTTTTTTTGTATTACAGAATATTACGTTGAGTGGAATGGTATCAAGGCTCGAGTGATCCGCCCAGATGTTGAATGTGTAAATGGAGTGGTTCATGTCATTGATAGTGTTCTGATGATGAATCGTGATGTTACTGTGTCTGGCTCTACAGTGCCAATGGTTACTGGACTGGCTACACTCATTGCTACTTTTTTCACAGTTGCCTTTGCTCGTGTTCTTCACCATTAAAAGAAAACATAAAAGTAATATTGTATTTAAAACTGTATATTGTACTTTGAGAAGTCAAAAAATCACTGAAAATGTATGTTGTATAATACTGTGGTTAAAATTATATTTTATTTGCAGAAAATTTTCAGTAGCATGCTGCCTGTTCCAGGGAGTTATGTTCTCATGTATATCTTATAATACTCTTAGCTACTCTTCACCATGATCATTATTAATAGTAAAACAGTTACAAAAATAAACTGGGTTCTCAGTGTCTTATAGATCAATTAGTGTAAAGTTATTAAAGCTTTACATTAAAAGTCAGAAGCTGTAAAATTGTCAATCATTGTAGCTATTGTGTGGTGCAACATATCATTAGGGCTAAATATTTATTATCTTTGAATACTGTATCTAAATTTTGTAAAGTTAAGAAATTACATTAACTGTAGTTATATGATCTATGATGTAGGACAAATTATGAAATCATTTCCTAAATCATTTTGCTATCAATATTACTCTGGTTATATGACAATACACAATTAGCAGATTGGCAATTTAAGGGCATAATGCATATTATATTGTTATTGTAGTACAGTAGTCTCACTTTTTTACAGAATCATTAAAAATATAAGGTTTGCATTTATCTGAACTCAATCTTAATGATGCAAGATTAAACAAATAAAACAGCCATTGCTTAGGGCTGTATACTTGCACATCTTAAAATGCAGCAATAATACTTAAGATATAATGTTTCCTTTTATCATTATTTATTTTCAACAACTAAGTAGGATAACAAAATTATCAAAAAATTTATGTACAACAGTAAATACAGATTGCAAAAATAACTCGGTCCTTCTTAGAACAATGACAAACATGGTCATGAATAATTAAAATATATTTGATGCATAAAACTGCCATGTATATTAAGCTTGTGTACATTTCGAGAATGGTATAAGCAATTTATTTATCAAGATTTTAGAGCAATAAAACTTAAAATCAAAGCTTGAGAAAGTACATTTTAATGCAATAATCAAATAAAAGTAGAATCATATGCTGGCTCTTGACATACTGTATTGACATTTACAAAAATTCCTTCATTAACTACATCTTAAAATGTGTTAAATGTACAAACATGCAAAAACTAGATTTATTTTATTTGTATTTAAAAAGTAAATTTGATATAGCCAGTGGTACATTCTACACCAAAGATGTAACAAGTGTATGTATAAACGTACGTCAGTCAAATACATGTATATATATGTATGAAAGCCAAAGTTACAGCTTGATAGGGCTGTAAGCTGTTAATAAAGTGCAAGGAAGCAAAAGCTATAGCATACAAATCTTAACCATATGAAAAATATAACTTTATTTATTATGCTACTAAACTAAGTGAATATGAATGACTTTTATATATTTTATAGAATTTATTGACCAAAATTAAGTATATCCCAAAGTCTAATGACAAAAAGAAAATATTACTCAAGTGTTTTCTGTGAAACCTGGAAATTACTTAGTACAAGTGTTCATCTCACTCCGAAGAGCATTCATTCCACTCCCTGCCTGTTTGCCTTAAAGTGGAAACTTGTAATTGTTTCAACATCAAGAGTGTTCTTTTTGGCCTTGATGCACAGCATACATGTTTACCCAACTCTTGAAATAGTTTTACCTTGTGTTAGATTGATCTTCATAGCAATGCATCAATGCTTAAAAGCCTCAATTTTTTTTAGCATGATTATATTGTTTATGTTCATAATATTGTTACAGTTGAATGTAGTTTTCATCAAATGCAAAGAAAATTATCGGAGGCCTATTTTTGGTGATCTAGTCACAGTCACATGATCTTCATATTGGCATGTGAGCCAAGTATTTAAGCATTACATACTCATTTAAGTTACTTTTAAAATGTACATAATATTCCTACATTGTAAGTAGTAAAGTTTAGTGAGAATAAAATTAAAGTATTGTACGCGTAGCTATTTCCATCCACTTTATTATTCAAATGATTTATTTTTTGTATTGAAAATGTTACCAGTCTTTCTACCTAAATACTCTGTAGTTAATACATAATAGCATTTGTTAGAACAGAAGATTGTCAGCTGTTAAAAATACAGTATTATACATCTTCGGAATTGATAATTTCTTGACAAACACACGCACACACACATACACACAAAGAACTAATGCAGAACAAGACCTAGGGGTGGTTTTGGATTGTAAGCTATCGCCAGAGGAACACATAAAGAACATTGTGAGAGGAGATTATGCGTCGCTTTCCAACTTCAGACTTGCTTTTAATTATATGGATGGTGAAACACTAAAGAAACTGTCCATGACTTTTGTGAGACCAAAAGTGGAATATACAGCAGTTGTATGGTGCCCAAGTCTCAAGAAGCACATAAATAAACTGGAAAAGGTGCAATGGCATACTACAAAATGGCTTCCAGAACTGAAAAAAAAGAGTTACGAGGAGAGACTGGAGACTGGAAAGGACCCTTACTAGACAGCGTAATAATAAGGAGTAACACCTTACTGAGCTTCACTGGTTTGCAGAAGATACACATTCAAATAGCTGTCTCTCTTATTTTAGCAACCATGCGAAGAAAGTTATAAGTACAGTAATGTTACTTTGGGTCTTTTCTTAAGAGCTTTGTAGTGCGTGTGTGCGCGTGTGTGTGTGTGTGTGTGTGTGTGTGTGTGTGTGTGTGTGTGTGTGTGTGTGTGTGTGTGTGTGTGTGTGTGCGTGTGCGTGTGCGTGGTGTGTACTCACCTAGTTATGATTGCAGGGGGTTGAGCTCTGGCTCTTTGGGTCTGCCTCTCTACTGTCAATCAATCAACAGATTTTTTCACACACACACCCAGGAAGCAGCCCGTAGCAGCTGTCTAACTCCCAGGTACCTATTTACTACTTGGTGAACAGGTGCATCAAGGTGAAAGAAACTCTGCCCATTTGTTTCTGCCATCGCCAGGAGTAAATCCTGGGACCCAAGGACTACGAATCCCGAGTGCTGTCCACTCAGCCGTCAGTTGTGTGTGTGTGTGTGTGTGTAATTACCTAAGTGTAGTTACTGGATGAGAGCTACGCTCATGGTGTCTCGTCTTCCCAACACTCTTTGTTATATAATGCTTTGAAATTACTGAAGTTTTTCTTGGTACGGGAAAATTCTTCATAAGCATACCAAGAAAATACCAAGAAAATTGCGATACGAAGAAAAACGCCTTGAAAGAGACCAATGTTGCTTACGCCTTCACGTGCCCACTTGGGGATTGTCAGCCCCAGCGAACTCAGTATATAGACAAGACAACAACGTCTCTCTCTCTCTCTAGGTGTTTAACAGTGCACAAACAACAGGGCTCCATCAAGGAACATACAATTGCCAAACACAATGAGATGATCACCAGGGATATTTTGATGAACAACACCTAAATAATTGATAGATACAATGATAATAGAAGATTAGACATCAGTGAAGCACTGCATATCAAGAAATCTAGACCAGCAATCAATAGCCAGCTAATACACAGGTACATTCTAGTCACTTCAAGACCCCGGACCAATGCAGAAGCTGGACCAAATGACCCGTCAACAGGAACGGAAGCATCCAGAACATATACTGCCAACATGTCACACTCTTAATTTACTACCCCATTAATACCCCATTAATTCTCCATTAATTCCCCATGTATGTCATTCCTCCATGTCACCTACCACCTCACCATTAGAGGATATAATCAGGTGCTACACAGAAGAATTTGTCTTTGAGAATGTGAGGTGAGACCTTACGAAATGCATCACTAGGCGTCAGACCCAAATAATAAGTAAAAATGAACTTTGGATATATATATATATATATATATATATATATATATATATATATATATATATATATATATATATATATATATATATATATATATATATATATATATATGTCGTACCTAGTAGCCAGAACTCACTTCTCAGCCTACTATTCAAGGCCCGATTTGCCTAATAAGCCAAGTTTTCCTGAATTAATATATTTACTATAATTTTTTTCTTATGAAATGATAAAGCTACCCGTTTCACTATGTATGAGGTCAATTTTTTTTTATTGGAGTTAAAATTAACGTAGATATATGACCGAACCTAACCAACCCTACCTAACCTAACCTAACCTATATATATAGGTAAGGTTAGGTTAGGTAGCCAAAAAAAGCTAGGTTAGGTTAGGTTAGGTAGGTTAGGTAGACGAAAAAACATTAATTCATGAAAACTTGGCTTATTAGGCAAATCGGGCCTTGCATAGTAGGCTGAGAAGTGAGTTCTGGCTACTAGGTACGACATATATATATATATATATATATATATATATATATATATATATATATATATATATATATATATATATATATATATATATATATATATATATATATATATATATATGTCGTACCTAATAGCCAGAACGCACTTCTCAGCCTACTATGCAAGGCCCGATTTGCCTAATACGCCAAGTTTTCCTGAATTAATATATTTTCTCTAATTTTTTTCTTATGAAATGATAAAGCTACCCATTTCATTATGTATGAGGTCAATTTTTTTTATTAGAGTTAAAATTAACGTAGATATATGACCGAACCTAACCAACCCTACCTAACCTAACCTAACCTATCTTTATAGGTTAGGTTCGGTTAGGTAGCAGAAAAAGTTAGGTTAGGTCAGGTTAGGTAGGTTAGGTAGTCGAAAAACAAATAATTCATGAAAACTTGGCTTATTAGGCAAATTGGGCCTTGCATAGTAGGCTGAGAAGTGCGTTCTGGCTACTAGGTACGACATATATATATATATATATATATATATATATATATATATATATATATATATATATATATATATATATATATATATATATATATATATATATATATATATATCCAAAGTTCATTTTTACTTATTATTTGGGTCTGACGCCTAGTGATGCCTAGTGATATATATATATATATATATATATATATATGTCGTACCTAGTAGCCAGAACGCACTTCTCAGCCTACTATGCAAGGCCCGATTTGCCTAATAAGCCTAGTTTTTATGAATTAATGTTTTTTCGACTACCTAACCTACATAACCTAACCTAACCTAACGTTTTCGGCCACCTAACCTAACCTAACCTATAAAGATAGGTTAGGTTAGGTTAGGTAGGGCTGGTTAGGTTTGGTCATATATCTACGTTAATTTTAACTCCAATAAAAAAAAATTGACCTCATACATAATGAAATGGGTAGCTTTATCATTACATAAGAAAAAAATTAGAGAAAATATATTAATTCAGGAAAACTTGGCTTATTAGGCAAATCGGGCCATGCATAGTAGGCTCAGAAGTGCGTTCTGGCTACTAGGTACGACATATATATATATATATATATATGTCGTACCTAGTAGCCAGAACGCACTTCTCAGCCTACTATGCAAGGCCCGATTTGCCTAATAAGCCAAGTTTTCATGAATTAATTGTTTTTCGACTACCTAACCTACCTAACCTAACCTAACCTAACTTTTTCGGCTACCTAACCTAACCTAACCTATAAAGATAGGTTAGGTTAGGTTAGGTAGGGTTGGTTAGGATCGGTCATATATCTACGTTAATTTTAACTCCAATAAAAAAACTTTGACCTCATACATAATGAAATGGGTAGCTTTATCATTTCATAAGAAAAAAGTTAGAGGAAATATATTAATTCAGGAAAACTTGGCTTATTAGGCAAATTGGGGCTTGCATAGTAGGCCAAAAAGTGCGTTCTGGCTACTAGGTACGACATATATATATATATATATATATATATATATAATATATATATATGTCGTACCTAGTAGCCAGAACGCACTTCTCAGCCTACTATGCAAGGCCTGATTTGCCTAATAAGCCAAGTTTTCATGAATTAATTGTTTTTCGACTACCTAACCTACCTAACCTAACCTAACCTACCTTTTACTGCTACCTAACCGAACCTAACCTATAAAGATAGGTTAGGTTAGGTTAGGTAGGGTTGGTTAGGTTCGGTCATATATCTACGTTAATTTTAACTCCAATAAAAATTTTTTTACCTCATACATAATGAAATGGGTAGCTTTTTCATTTCATAAGAAAAAAATTAGAGAAAACATATAAATTCATAAAAACTTGGCTTATTAGGCAAATCGGGCCTTGCATAGTAGGCTGAGAAGTGCGTTCTGGCTACTAGGTACGACATATATATATATATATATATATATATATATATATATATATATATATATATATATATATATATATATACTGTATATTTATTTTACATGATTTTGTAACCTGAAGTAAAGCAGATTCAATTATGTTCCTATTGAAAGTGAATTTACAATTCTTTATTGAAGAAGCCATCTTCCAATCAATTTGGTGAGAATTTTCTGGCAAATGAACAAACAAAGCATTAGACAATTGGCTGTGTCTTACAGAGTATTTATGTTGCGAAATTCTACATTTCAAATCTTTAGATGTTTGCCCAACATAGAACCTATTACAGTCTTTACAAGGTATTTTACTCGGCCTACTATGCAAGGCCTAATTTGCCTAATAGGCCGAGTGATTTTCTTTATTGTCAATAAATTTTTTCCAATTAGTTTATTTGAATTATTATTATTATATTATATTAAGAACATAAATGATTGACTAAATTGTGTTAGTTTAGGTTAGGTCAAGATAGGTTAGGTTAGGTTAGGTTAGGTTAGGTAGGGTTGGTTAGGTTCGGTCATATATCTACGTTAGTTTTAACTCAAATTTAAAAAAAATTAGCTCGTATTTTTTATAATTGCGTTCGGGGCATCAGTTTTGTACTGTTTGATGTTGAATGTATGACTAGACTTACATAGGAGTGTTGCAGTCAACTCATGAGAGTGTCTGAGTAGAGAAAATATGTTTTGTGTGTCTTCAGCACTATTTACATGAATCATCAGTGTTACAATTTTATATTCAATCATTTTAATTGGGCACAAGTGTCTATTTATATATTACAGGGCAAGGAACTGTTTCTTGGTGTAGGTGAAGAGTGTAAAGGGCACAATACTTGCTCATTCTTAAGGAACTCATTCATGTTGTAATGATCATTATTTATTCTTACTCATCACTTGGCACACCTGTTGTATACGTGTCAATGATTCCAAGAATCAACATCCTATAGCCCAGCCTCTGACTAGGTATTTCTCAAATTTTAACAATATTGACCTCCAATGATCTTAAGAATTTTAGCAAATATTTATTTCTAAATACAGTATTGAGTGATTACAGAGATACTGACGAGTATTTTGTAATTTAGGTAGTTCCCCATGATCTGATCAGCACAATGGGTTATACCAATCAGTCTATCTGTAATCGTGCACAATGCCTTTGATTATGAAGTTATGGAAAAATTTTCTTTCTGCATTGTCTAAAAGGTCTGCTTTAGGATATACTGTACTGTACTTTCTAAGCAAGATATAAATTGTAAAGGAAATTTAGCATTCTTTGTTTCGTCACCTGTAAGCTTTGCCAAGCAAGACTTTATTTCAGCAGATTTTAATTTTACACTTATATGAAGCAGTTTTCTCTTCGAAGATATGGATTAGTGACCATTAACTTTAGATAGATCTTCAGTTTGGTATAACTATTTCATTAAGGATGAAACTAGTTTTATCTGAGACTATGGAGCATTTGCCTAACAATTATGGAATGGGAGTTGGTAGTTTTGCCTAGCTTCTATTTAGTGATTACTTATGATGGCAGTGTAGAAATCTATCATGTATGATAGATTATTTTGATGTGAAATCAGTTAATTAATTAATAAATAAATAAAGCTGGAAATCCTGATCTCTTAATTCTTTAAATGTTTCATATTTAAAATGAACATGCAACATTTTATGGCCCACTATAAAAAGAAAAAGTACCGAATATTCTGTGACAAATCCTCTTATATAACTCTGATTACCCATATAAACATGCACCTGAGAACCCACAAACATGCTCCTGAAATAATTGTTATTAAAAAATATAGCATATGTTACACTGAGTACATTGTAGTACAGTTTGTATCATGTTTGTGTTATGGTTGCTTCAGGGTGCCAAACAAGCATTCAAACTGCAATGTACAGTATTTGTCAAATGTAATGTATAGAACCAACCTCAAGACAAACTTGACATCAAATTTATTATATAAACTTGTAGGGGTGTTCTTCTAAATATTTTTTTTGTTTTTTTTTCCTGTAGCATGCCTAACTTTGACATAACTTACTCATACTATCATAAATGCCAACTGCGGTTGATTAGTATAAGATATCTTTTGGCCAGTTTACCTGAGGGACGCCAATATTTTAACTCAAAAAGTGTGGTTATCTCCAGGATAATGTGATGTTGGAAACATGGTAATTTTATAAGGAAATATAATCTTAAAGAAAAACCAAGATTTCTTAGCATTTAACCAAATTGACCTCTACTTTAAAAAATAGGATGGATATTCAAAATATTTTCAGCATTATTGATAAGTATAATTGAAAGCAGGGCTGCTATTCCTTGGTACTTTCACACTAATTCTTTTTAAATTTATTGCTCTTTGTACTTTTGATACTAAGCACTGATAATTTGTTACTTTTTATAATTGCGTTTGATAAAAAAAATCATGATCTAACATTTAAAATATTTCAATACAACAAAAATCATTTACTAATTTTCCCAATTCTCATTCATAAGTTTAATTGCAGAAGTAACAGTGGTACGTACTTGTTCTGTGAATTTCTCCTGGTATTTTCTACGCCCAGTTCTTGATGAGAAGTTTTGGTAAGATATTAGGCATTAGTTCTTAAAAGGCATTAATGTCAACTGCAACTTACCTGAATAACCATTTGAATTTTTTGAACTAATATCACTGCATTAAGACATTTTAACGTTAACTTGCAGTCATGCTGCTATGAAGTGATTTCATTGGTGCACTTTGTCAAGAGGTTGTTTTTTATATTTAAAAAAATTAAAAGGCGATATCCTCACCTTCTTGACTAATGTCATTGGGTGTGATGCCGGCCCTGTTCTTGAGGATCCTCAGAATGTCGCGTTTTTGTCAAAAGCATGACCGTTTATGAGAGGCGGGGGGGGGGGGGGGGGGTGAAGTCCTAAACTTTTACACGTTTGGGCCCATTGTGTTCAATAATTATTCACTGACTTTTATTTTCTAAGAATACAAAAACTCAATCATGATATCTCAGTCATGAAAACAATCAATCTTCCCACATTTATTTATATATTATTTCAACGAATACCCTTCACATTCAATACATTTCAATTACAAAATCAACACTCCCGCAAAACTCGAAAGTCCACCTAACAATATTATACGAAGCTATTCCCAATATTTCCATAATACACCACTCGTTTAATAGAAAAAGTCTTCCCACAATTATATAAGAAACTATATTTACATATTATTATATTATCTTGCTGTAAATACAAGTATTCAAGCGATTTGCAGCTTTATGTCAATGTTGACATGTGATGAGGTGTTGCCCACTACCTCGCCTCCGCCATATTGGTTCAGCCTTGACGACGAGCGGACGCCTGGACACCTACCCCGCCTGGGAGCCATCCGATCACGTTTTGTTTCGCGATTTTGGATTTGATACTGCCATTTGGCATTCCTATTCAACGGTCCGGATATTGTCACGACACCAAGGACCACATATCCCCTTGAGTCACAGGATAGTTGATAGATGTTGAACGTGTTCTGGCTGGTATACGTTCTCCTGGCGGGGTGACGGTGGCCGGCGCCGGCTTGGCCCAGTTTTTAGTTTTGCTATCCAGTGTTATCTGTGTGGGGCGGGGCCGGTGCTTGTCACCCTGAGGGACTCCTGGGGCTCACCCAATCATCTGCCTGTCTGTGCGTTTCAATTGCCGCGAGGCATATTAGTTTCCGCTGATAAAGAGATTCATTTCGCCATTAAACTTTGCGATTAACCCTTCGCGGGTACGCCGGGGCGCATTGTGCATCTGATTCTACGTTCGTCGTCGCCATTTAATCAACAACAGCAACCTCGCCTCCACTATACTGTACTCATCTAGTTGAGCTCTGGCTCTTCGGTCCCGCCTCTCAACTGGCGTGCAGATTCCTGGGCAACCAGTACGTGAGTATGGTAGACCTTGCTGCCCAGTTTCCGTATAAATATTTCATATTTTGTATGGCTTTATCCTATTTTACATGTTATTCCTTATTGTATTTAGTGAAATTTATTATGTAGACTGCTGTTACGTTTGTTGATAAACGATATTGTTCATGGGGTTTGGGTTGTCGTCTGTTGGTCTTCCTTGTAGTATGGGGCCCCAACCCTTTTTACGTGTTTTATATACTTTTTATTGAATAGTGAACCCGAGATGCGGCAGCCACTGCTGTGGCAGCCGCTTGCACGTCGTCCCCCGTCAGTTTCGCTGTCGTACAGCACGATGTCATGTCCTGCAGCTGGGTGCTGTCGTACAGCACGATGTCATGTCCTGCAGCTGGGTGCTGTCGTACAGCACGATGTCATGTCCTGCAGCTGGGTGCTGTCGTACAGCACGATGTCATGTCCTTCAGCTGGGTGCTGTCGTACAGCACGATGTCATGTCCTGCAGCTGGGTGCTGTCGTACAGCACGATGTCATGTCCTGCAGCTGGGTGCTGTCGTACAGCACGATGTCATGTCCTGCAGCTGGGTGCTGTCGTACAGCACGATGTCATGTCCTGCAGCTGGGTGCTGTCGTACAGCACGATGTCATGTCCTGCAGCTGGGTTAAACCCTGACACTTTCCGGCCTCCTACAGCCTCTTCCGCTCCCCCGACTTATTCGTCTTTTATCCCCCACAGAGGCGAGCGTGAAGAGTCTTGACCTGTATTTAGACAGTCTTATATATCCTAATCTCAATAAATTGTAATTTTCCACAAGCGACATCTTTACCACCTCAACGTGCCATTTATTTATTTATTTATTTATTTATTTATTTTATTTATTTATACAAGACGGTACAGTGGGTTTGTGAAAGTACATAGCATGATGTGTTTACATTCTTGTAAAGCCACTAGTACGCACAGCGTTTCGGGCAGATCCTTAATATAACAGATAATATTAAGTAGGTAAATTCTAGCAAAATTTATAAAATGTTAACAGGTACACTAAGAAAATTTAATAAAGATTAGTAGGTATATTAAAGCTCATTGATAGCATTGATAGGGTGATTGATAATTTGACAAAGATTAGTAGGCACATTAAAGCATATTGGCATAAAGCATATATTAAAGCCCCTTTTTATCTCTTTTTTTTATTTGTTCTCAACTCATTTTATTCTTTATGCTCAATTAGTATTAAGCTTTAGTCATTTAAGTTTTTCATGCCCGAAACTCTTTATGTAATAGTTGCTTTAGGCATTGTATGTATTAGCTCTATCTATAAATCCATCATTCTTTGTAAAATCTCTTGTATGTATGTACCTTACCTAAATAAACATTTATTTATTTATTTATTTTATTGATAGCACATATAGGATGACAGCAACTTCACACAGGTAAAGTTGTATGGCGTAGGTATATATGTAAAGGGGGATTGGATAGCACACAATGTGTTCAATATAACAACCATGATATCAGATGATATCAATGATTATATCAATGATCATATCAATGATCTCAAAAGCTTCATAGAAGGTTGTATCAGAACCCATGAGCATCACACCAGAAATAAATACAGTTTTGATATTCCTAGAGTACGACTTAATCAAACTAGAAATGCTCTACAAATCAAGGGGCCCAGAATGTGGAATGACCTTCCCAACCATGTTAAAGACTGTACCTCTCTCAACCAGTTTAAGTTAAAAGCGAAGCTATACCTAATAAATTCCCTGTAACCTACCTTACCCTTCTATTGTCAACCAATGTCTGTTTTTTTCTTTAAAGAGCGCTGTTTGTCGACATAATTGTATTTGTGCTGCTTTTTCATCTATGTTTTCATTTCTTGTTTTCATTCTACTCATTATGCTCAATTAGTATTAAGCTTGTCATTTAAGTTTATCATGCCCGAAACGCTTTGCGTAATAGTGGCTTTAGGCATTGTATGTACTAGCTATACCTATAAGTTAAACAATCCTTGTAAATATTTATTGTATGTATGTACCTTACCTAAATAAAATTGTATTGTATTGTATTGTATTGTTGTATTGTTGTATTGTTGTATTACAATGGTAAAATTATATGGCTTAGGTACATATATTGGGGGATTGGGTAGCAATAGCAGTGAGTGGGTACTTGGTTGTTAAACGATTTGGCCGGTCGTATTCCGGGGAAAATTAGGATTAAGGACTTGCCCGAAACGCTATGCGTGCTAGTGACTTTACAAGAGTGTAAGTACTCTTGTATATATAAATAAATAATATTTATTTATATATACAAGGTATACATTTATTTATATATAAATTTTCGGTCATATTTAATAATATATAAATAAATAAATAAATCCCGTGTCCTGCCACCGACTACTGGAAACCAATATTTGATTTCGCTGTCTAGTTTGCCTGGATTTATAAAAGACGCTCGATTTATGAAGCGCTAGAAGAGGTTTATGGAGTGGCTGCCTAACTGTTGATGTAGCTTGGTTGTTGCACACACCTCCATAATCTGGCATGGCCTTGCGCGAATATGATTTAGCACCATAAAACGTTCATCGCTGAAATTATGTAGTTATACCTTAAAATGTAACTATGTTGTGTCATAGAAAATAGGAGCATTTTATGGGAAACTAATTTAATTTTAGAATCGTACATTGCTATCTTAAATTATTGAAATAGGTGTGAAACACATACGCACTTTGTGACAGCGAGATCGACGGGGCTGACAATCCACAAGTGAACATGTGTGGACATAGACGACATTCGTTTCTTTCAAGGTGTTTCGCTTGGTGTCGGGAGAGTTCTTAAGCAAGTTGGCGGTCTTCATGCTCTTGTAGCAGATTGTAACCCACGAATATTCTCAGTAATAAGTCAAGAATAGGTTTACTAAGTATCCCATACCCATCTTATGGGTAAGTGGCTGAGATGTTAGTCTCATAGTCTGTTCAGATACTGGTCCTTAATGAACTTTAAGGTAAGCAATTGGGAAGGTTACTGTTCAGCCCGTCCTCCTAAGGTGTCCCAACGTCAAGAAACTGTCGTATTAAAGTGCCCTTATCGTAACCTACCAGAGGACCCAAAACAGAAAACGGAACAGTATGTAAATTTTGCAAGCCACTAACATTTCTAGTACGACAATTTTTAGCCTTAGTGCGTGTACGTCAAAATGCGACGTTCTATTAGGAGGACGGGTTGGTTCGCAAAGTGGGCAAACTTGGTATACTTGGCTAAGGTTTCTTGTTCATCATTATAAATTAAATACATAGTTGTGCAGGGTATTCGACCAGTTTTGCTGACATAGTTCACATTGGGGCATATCCTAAATGAGACACAGAGACGTTGGAAAGTATTTTTTTCAGTGTCAGGGTAGTTAAGAAATCGAATGCATCTAGGAGTCTTGATCTTGATGATCTATAGATGTCTGTTGTTCTTCTTGTATGGAAGTGTGATGTGTAATAGCTAGTACCACGAGTCTAGTAAAGAGAGTCACGTGTCACTACACACAGAAATCACAATACCGTGATGCATCAAATGAACAAATCCACAAGAGCCGTGACGAGGGTTCGAACCCTCGTCACGGCCCTTGTGG
The DNA here is from genome assembly GCF_040958095.1 of Procambarus clarkii. NCBI lineage: Eukaryota > Metazoa > Arthropoda > Malacostraca > Decapoda > Cambaridae > Procambarus > Procambarus clarkii. The sequence continues at coordinate 20,591,450 of NC_091158.1, forward strand.
ATTTGTTCAGTCACATGTCGTCAGCATTATCCAACAAATCTGCGGAATCCTAACGCTACAGCCCCTGACCTTCAAGCTCCAGCATTGCTCTCACCTTCTACATCCTATCCAAATAGTTTCTGTGTGTGGCTCAGATTTGATTCCCTCTTTGAGACTACATTTCAAATTGTCCCTAACGTATATGGCTACTCCCCCTCCTCATCTAATATATCTATCTGTGTGAAACTATTCTCACCTTCTACAGCCAACCATCTCTCCATAATCCATGTGTCTCTACAACCACCCACTTTCTACCTTCTCTCCATCCTTCCTAAAAAATTATTAACACTTTTACCTAGACTAAGCGTCTTTGCAATAGGTGGTCGTCGGTCATCACGCCACACTGACCATCTGACCAGTGACCTATTATATTGTATTCCATTTCACTTGCACCCAAAGCTTGGTCTGAAGGGTAGAGCGACGGTCTCGCTTCATGCAAATCGGCGTTCAATCCCTGACCGTCCAAGTGGTTGGGCACCATTCTTCTTCCCCCCCTCCCCCCGTCCCATCCCAAATCCTTATCCTGATCTCTTCCCAGTTCTATATTGTCGTGGTTGCTTGGTGCTTTCTCCTGTTAATTCATTTTTCCCCCTTGCACCCAACCCTATCAGGGAAGCTATTCTTAACTCACATTTCACCTTGCATCTCATTATGTGCTTCTGTACCTCTTTCCACTACCATCTACAGGATGGGTATGTGGTGCATAATAAATGAACTAAACCGTGTTAGAATCACAGAGAAAAACACCCTCGATGGTGGGCGGTGTGAATGATAAGCAAATTCGATTATGACACTAGTTCACCGCAGATGTAAGTGGCTTAGGCGATGAGTCACAATAACGTGGCTAAAGTATGATGACCAGACCACACACTAGAATGTGAAGGGACGACGACGTTTCGGTCCGTCCTGGACCATTCTCAAGTCGATTGTGAGAATGACTTGAGAATCACAATCGACTTGAGAATGGTCCAGGACGGACCGAAACGTCGTCGTCCCTTCACATTCTAGTGTGTGGTCTGGTCATCGTAAGTTGCTTAGCTTAGAGACAGTACTCGTGGTCGTTCTCAAACCCATTGTTCGAGACTCCGGCCCCCCCCCCCCACCATCAGACTCCATACACAGTTTCAAATGTATATATATGAAAGAACCTAATAGGCTCAGAAACCTGTACATCGGTTGAGTGACAGTTGAGAGGTGAGACCAAAGAGCCGAAGCTTAACCCTCGCAAGCACAACTAGGTGAGTACACACCAGTTAACTAGTCTCCGATACCTTTGAACGAAGAAAAATTCGCTATTAGCTATGCTCACTTTGTTTCACTTAACTATTCTCATAATAATAATTTTCCTCTGTTCAATTTACGTAAATTATTGTGACATCGAAGCTATTAGTGTCTCTCGCTTACATGTTCATTTCTATGTTCTTTATCGTTGTATGTTTCTCTTTAAACGTAAGCTGACACTAAGAATAAGAAATGTGAACATTAACATGGCTAAAGCTTGCCTTGGCAATTCGTCTATATAATAAATCCCTCAGGCAGAGCCATGCGTCTCTCCTGGTAATGGAGTGTCATCCTCTCGTAAATCTTGAGAATAAAGATACCTCACTCTTAATATTCATGCCGGAAGTGCACCTCATATATATATATATATATATATATATATATATATATATATATATATATATATATATATATATATATATATATGTATATATATATATATATATATATATATATATATATATATATATATATATATATATATATATATATATATATATATATATATATATATATATATATCCTACTCTTCCCTTCTAATCCTCGCCCACCCCCTCTCCAGCCTTGGCAACTGTAGCATGTGAGTAAATATGGTTAAGTTTCTTAAATCTTCTTAGTGTAATCTGGCTCAATTCTCGGTATTATGAATGTTAGAATGAGTTTTTAATTATATTTATTCATTATGTTCTTCGTTTCCGAATCCTGTGAATAGGAAACATTGCTGTACCTTGCAGTGTTGTGCTTGGGGCTAGTGGTCCCTGGGAGGGGGCGCTGAGGGGTGGTAATGCGCTGTGTTTGTGTGATGTAACACTAACCTGGGCACGGATGGTGCCAGGATTTACCGCCACCACTTCTCCTGCAGGTATACCGCCCCGTATGTGTTGACTCTCTCGGCATCTTCAGTCCGGCTCCCATTTGTTCTGCCTTCCCGCCTTCTCCCTCTCCCTTCTATCATCCTTTATTTCATCCGTGGCTGTTATCTCCTCACTTTATTCCATTCCTCGCTCCTATCACCCCCCCCTCAACCATCTATTCCCCCTCCAGCCCCCCCCCCATCACCCCACGGGAGACATCTCCCGTCACGCAGGGTGCAGTCGCACCTCCACAGATCTCCAGTATCAGCTCTTGTTACTGGTAATGGCTCAAAAGGGCCACCACTTACGGGCTATTCATGCCCGTGCCACCTACCTTTTGGGTGGCTTAATCTTCATCAATCAATCAATCCATCACCCCCTCCATACATCAACCTACTTCCCCAACTCCCTCTCCCACATCACTCATAATTTTAAAATCTGTGGGGCGGGTATTAGCTAATGCAATCCGCTTAAATAGTAAACTTCTACTATAATCTCCATACGGCTTATCTCGGTTAATTAGGTAGGTAACACCGGTTAATAGCATACCCCTGTAGAGAGATTTGGCATGGAAAACAATAATAGTTTATATTGATATTATAAATGATCTCTGACGCCATAACTAAGACCAGTTGGTGAGGGCACAAAAATGTCCGTGTGAGCATCGCAAGTTGGAACAGTGATACGATACTCGCTGGACAGTCCATCGGAAGGGGGACGGTCCAAACCGGAGGGGACAGCTCACTTGTTTCCATTTGTGTTACTGTATCTGGAATGTCACTTGATCGAGGAATCTGTTCAAGTCTGTAATATACCTACACAATGTTTTTCTCCAGAGTTTTTTTTTTAGCTTAGTTTCTACACTCGCCCCCGCACCTCGCCGAAGATTTGGCCTGGGATCGTATCCTGGCCGGGGAGGATTGACTAGGCGCCAATCTTCAGATATTCGCTTCTGTTCACCCAGCAGTAATCGGGGTACCTGGCTCTTAACCGCTAGATGGGTCGTGTTCCAGGCGATAACTAGTAGAGTAAGGCTTACCGTGAGCTATGGGAAGGGAAAACTCTCGGCCTGCTAACAGGAGTTGAATTCGACCAATCGATTGTCTCAATCGACTTGAGAATGGTCCAGGACGGACCGAAACGTCGTCGTCCCTTCACCTTCTAGTGTGTGGTCTGGTCGAATTACTTTAGCCACGTTATTGTGACTCATCGCCGAGACAGGAGTTGAAACTTGAATGCTCCTGTGCCCACCTATGTAAAAAAGGGGGGGAGAAGAGGTACTTTACTCACGAGGGGGGAAAGTCAGAGAGCCGAATAGAGTACACCAGTCTCACTTATTCTGGGGTTAAGTCTGGTGGAGTGATACATTTTCCCGAATTTGCATTGTTTGTGCTGCAAATATATGCAAATGCTCGCAATAATTAGTTTGTGTCAAAGTTTCCCATCAGAATAATGGTGTTGATTTGTTCAGTGTTTCTAGAAATTTCAATATTTCCGTAAATATTATGTGTGATAATACTTACAAACTTTATATGTTTATATAAACATATAAACATATTCCTTGTGCATATTTTTGCATTGTCATTTTGTTTGATCCAGTAAATTGAATTCCCATTACATAATTAAATGTCATTCCCATATTCCCATTACATCTTCCATTATTTGTTATTTCCCCCGTTCCCATTACCTGTTTATTTGTATTAAATTCGTCCCCCATTACATTATTATTTTCCCATTATTTGCTCCATTAAATGGGAGCTTGGTGAATCTATTGTTGACGGTAAACTCCCGTTCAGCCTTGTCTTCTCACATGCTACCAAAATTAACATTGAATTTATGCATTCATTAATAATATTACCGGACTGAGTGCATAAGTATTTTGTATTGGAGGGATTTTGACGCATCATTGATGTTGCCACACTTTCATTGTCGCAACATTATTCAACATTATGCATACATTATTGTATACATAATGTATACACCGCTGGGAAAATGTGTCACTTTCGGGATGCCGATCATGGGTTCGAATTGTCTGAGAGAGAGAGAGAGAGAGAGAGAGTGAGACGCCATAACAGTAGTTAGGTCTAATATCCTAACGCAGCCACTCGTCCTTATCCAATGGCCTATCCCGGCTGCCTACTTACCGGTAATCGGAAAGTTTGTCGACGCCCCCTATACCTGTCGGCCCACACCTGTCAGCTCCCTACAACTGGGAAAGGTCTTCTGGCATATGCAGACACCCCCACGTCTTCTGCTGCAGCTGTTTTCTGCTGTGTTTTTGTCCACACCTGAGCTGTACTTCCTTGGATTGTTTGGTGGCCACATCTGCATGTCCCCAGACCTACCACTCTGTCCACACCTCCTGTCCCACAGTTACCACACAGCGCCCAACGGCAGTAGCAGCAACAGTAGCAACAACAGTAGCAGCAACGAACAGTAACAACAGAGGCGTAATCCCTAACTTGGCGCCTGTTGTAATGATTATCACGGTGGCGTTAAATCAGCTCAACAAAGGATCATTTGCATAAGTCATTGAGCCTACAAGTTCCGTGTCTGGCCGCCAGGTACTGCTGTCAAGGAGATATATCGCATTGATATGTGTATGTTGCAAAGTTGCAGTTGTGTGTGTGTGTGTTCTAACGTAGTTGTGGTTGTAGCGTCGAGTGACTCTAAAAGTAGGTGTTCAAATCCTTTCGGCTGTCGATAGTTGAATGCAGTGATTAATTTTTACACTTTTTCATATCATATGTTTAAAACTCAGTCTATTTGGCTTCGACAACTTCTAGTCCGTTCCATATGCAGGCGATGAGTCACAATAACGTGGCTAAAGTATGTTGACCAGACCACACACCAGAAGGTGAAGGGACGACGACGTTTCGGTCCGTCCTGGACCATTCTCAAGTCGATTGTGATGAGGAAAATTGATTGATTGATGAAGATTAAGCCACCCAAAAGGTGGCACGGGCATGAATAGCCCGTAAGTGGTGGCCCTTTTGAGCCATTACCAGTATCAAGAGCTGATACTGGAGATCTGTGGAGGTGCGACTGCACCCTGCGTGACGGGAGATGTCTCCCCGTGATGAGGAGGTAGATGCAGTCAATAAATAGGATAGAGAGTGGTGATGAGCAAAGTGTAGTAGAGGGGATAGTAGTAGGAATAAGAACTGCAGAGGGTTTGTTCAGAGCTTGTTCGCATATATATATATATATATATATATATATATATATATATATATATATATATATATATATATATATATATATATATATATATATATATATATATATATGTCGTACCTAGTAGCCAGAACTCACTTCTCAGCCTACTATGCAAGGCCCGATTTGCCTAATAAGCCAAGTTTTCCTAAATTAATATATTTTCTTTATTTTTTTTCTTATGAAATGATAAAGCTACCCATTTCATTATGTATGAGGTCAATTTTTTTTTATTTGAGTTAAAATTAACGTAGATATATGACCGAACCTAACCAACCCTACCTAACCTAACCTAACCTATCTTTATAGGTTAGGTTAGGTTAGGTAGCCGAAAAAGTTAGGTTAGGCTAGGTTAGGTAGGTTAGGTTGTCGAAAAAACAATTAATTAATGAAAACTTGGCTTATTAGGCAAATCGGGCCTTGCATAGTAGGCTGAGAAGTGAGTTCTGGCTACTAGGTACGACATATATATATATATATATATATATATATATATATATATATATATATATATATATATATATATATATATATATATTGTTGTTGACCTCTGCTCAGTGCTCCCTGCATTTCATCCATGCTCTTTAACTTCTTTACCTTCAAGCCCTGCCTTTGTACGAGTGTGGATAGAGGAACACACGGTGGACAGAGGGACAGGGAAACATAGGAAAGATTGAGAGGTAGAAGGGACGCAGGAAGAATTGACAGGAATCATTGTATCAAGTCCCCACTGACACATTTATGGCGGTAACTCAAAACAAAAACCCAAGTTAGAGAAAAAGAGAGAGAGAGAGAGAGAGAGAGAGAGAGAGAGAGAGAGAGAGAGAGAGAGAGAGAGCTTGTCGAGTGTATAGTAGTATAAGAATGAGCTGCGACACAGAATCTGCAACACGGCGAGTCCAGAATGCCTTGGTCAGTTCCTGCAGCAGTTTCGACGTCAAAAAAGGAATTGCAGCGGAATTGCAAATCACGTGCAAGTTGGGAGCTTCAGAGAGAGGGGGAAACACAGGAAGCGAATTCCAGAGTTGAAGAGGGGTCTCTGACGGGGATATGAGGAAGTTTGTGAGAGAGAGAGAGAGAGAGAGAGAGAGAGAGAGAGAGAGAGAGAGAGAGAGAGAGAGAGAGAGAGAGAGAGAGAGAGAGAGAGAGAGAAAGAGAGAGAATAGTAAAATAAGCCAGAGAAAATTCACCTGAGAATCTGTGTAATTTCACATCAGAATTAACGAAATTCGTCAACGGTTAAACTTTTCTCGTTAACTTCGCTAAACATTTATCACCAAATCTGTTAATCTGAACCAAAAGTACCGTTATCGTCGTTGCTGGCCACAGCTGGAGGAGCCCCTCGGGTGTGAGTGATAAGTCTCCCTTACCACTAGTCTATAGCCTCCTCTAGTCTTGATTATCACATTTAATACTTATTGAACAAAGTCAGTTACAAAGTTTCGGGGTTATATTAATAATTGTTTTAAACTTGATCAGTGCAATGAACAAGTATGACGACGATGTTGTAACAAGAGGTTAAGGGTCGGGCGGTGAATTGGGGGAGGGGGGGGGGGGCATTTTGAGGGGGTTATCATGACTTCTGTCTTGACCTAATTTGCTTTGCAGTAGTTATCCTAAAATTCGACTTCTTCGCCCTCTTCCCTAACCTCACACGACACGCCGTTGCTCTATATAATCCCTGATAAATCTATGGGAGCTTACGGGCTCACCATAGCCCGTGCTACATGGACACTTCGTTCTGAGTAGTTAAATCTGAAACAACAACAACTATGGGAGCATTTACGGGCTATTCATGCCCGTGCCGCCTCTTGGGTGGCTTAATCTTTATCAATTAATCAATCTGTGGGAGCATTTGATGGGCTGAAAGTACTTAAAGTAACTACTTGGTCAAAAGTACCAATATGTAGTGATGAACCGCCAAACGTTGACGTTCTGCAGTACTGAATTTGGCCAAATGGGAAACTTTTTTTTTTAACCCGCAACCTAGCAATCCTAGGCCTAATATACACTATCTTGGTACTAATATAGTATATTTATATGTGATATACTAGGCTTAGGAATGTTTAAGTTTGCTTTTAAGATTTATTTTTCAGTACTCTGTGATATTAACGGCACTAAAAGGGTACTTTTTGGTGGTCCATCACTACATATTGGTACTTTTTGGTGGTCCATCACTACATATTGGTACTTTTTGGTGGTCCATCACTACATATTGGTACTTTGTGGTGGTCCATCACTACATATTGGTACTTTGTGGTGGTCCATCACTACATATTGGTACTTTGTGGTGGTCCATCACTACATATTGGTACTTTTTGGGGGTCCATCACTACATATTGGTACGTTGTGGTGGTCCATCACTACATATTGGTACTTTTTGGGGGTCCATCACTACATATTGGTACGTTGTGGTGGTCCATCACTACATATTGGTACTTTGTGGTGGTCCATCACTACATATTGGTACTTTCTGGTGGTCCATCACTACATATTGGTACTTTTTGGTGGTCCATCACTACATATTGGTACTTTTTGGTGGTCCATCACTACATATTGGTACTTTTTGGTGGTCTATCATTACATATTGGTACTTTTTGGTGGTCCATCACTACATATTGGTACTTTGTGGTGGTCCATCACTACATATTGGTACTTTCTGGTGGTCCATCACTACATATTGGTACTTTTTGGTGGTCCATCACTACATATTGGTACTTTTTGGTGGTCCATCATTACATATTGGTACTTTGTGGTGGTCCATCACTACATATTGGTACTTCGTGGTGGTCCATCACTACATATTGGTACTTTTTGGTGGTCCATCATTACATATTGGTACTTTCGACCACCTAGTTACTTCAAGTTGACATCAGAATAAGACGCAAATAGGCTATTACTCACATTTGAAAAAAACATAATACAAAATACATATTTACAAGATACCTAATACAAAATACATATATACAAAGTGCATAAACATAATATATAGCTACGTAGAAAATACAAGAATACGAAATACATATCAACTATATACTAAAATGCAAAATCATATTCAAAGTGTTAAAATATAAATACATTGATACAAAGTCCCTAAATATAAAATACATAGATACAAAGTCCCTAAATATAAAATACATAGATACAACGTCCCTAAATATAAATACATAGATACAAAGTCCCTAAATATAAATACATAGATACAACGTCCCTAAATATAAAATACATAGATACAAAGTCCCTAAATATAAATACATAGATTCAAAGTCCCTAAATATAAAATACATAGATACAAAGTCCCTAAATATAAATACATAGATTCAAAGTCCCTAAATATAAAATACATAGATACAAAGTCCCTAAATATAAAATACATAGATACAAAGTCCCTAAATATAAATACATAGATTCAAAGTCCCTAAATATAAAATACATAGATACAAAGTCCCTAAATATAAATACATAGATTCAAAGTCCCTAAATATAAAATACATAGATACAAAGTCCCTAAATATAAAATACATAGATACAAAGTCCCTAAATATAAAATACATAGATACAAAGTCCCTAAATATAAAATACATATTCATGAGGCTTCTTGTTGTGGAAGGCAGAAAAAAATTGCAAATGTTGGTGTTAACCTAATTTTCTGTTGTGTGGTTAAAAAAAAACATTTCCTGGAATAACTAACTAGAGATTTTATATTTATGTTTTTTTAGTGTCATGTTTCACAATTTTGTTCTCATATGCAGATTACTGCTGACGGGAAAAATGTGTGTGTGTGTGTTTGTGTGTTTATGTGTATGTGTGTATGTGTATGTGTGTTTGTGTATATGGATGCTTGTTAGTGTATGTGTATGTGTGTATTTTTTGTGTGGAGAGGGCGGAGGACCTGTGTTCAATATGTATCTTCTATATATGTTATTCACAATTATTCAAACCAAAATTGATAACAATAAAACTATATTTTCAAAACAATGCAGGACATAAGAACACAGTGAAATTAATATTACATTGTTATATTGCATTTGAAGTCGCTTGTAGCCACGAGATTTAGGACAAGGTAATTCTGGGCTGGGCATTAGGCTGCTGATGACACCATTACAGTATGATAATACAACTAGACAATGTATAACATAATCGTATAGTGACATACTGGAGTGGATTCACGACAGTAAATAAAGGTACATTCTGCAAAGTATGTAGTTTTTGTTGAAAAGTAAATGCAGTATTATAATAAAATTAATACTAATAATAGTGTTAATGTAGAATATACTGAAATAAATAATAATGAATGCACCCACAGAAGTGCTAATTCAAATCGTAATTTCGTGTTTGATTATTCTGATAATGCTGAACAAAAACTGCTGAAGGTAGATAATTTTGATGAGATATATAAATCATTTAGCGAAGTTGAGGGCGAAAGAGATTTGACACCGCTGATAACTCCTGTCTCTCCCCCTCCTCCTCCCAGTATTGCTCTTGGGGATTACTTTAAATCTCTCTGAAATCACTCGTTCGAATTAGGATAAAATAAGTACAATAGAGATTTATCGTACTCTCTCTCTCTCTCTCTCTCTCTCTCTCTCTCTCTCTCTCTCTCTCTCTCTCTCTCTCTCTCTCTCTCTCTCTCTCTCTCTCTCTCTCTCTCTCCCTCTCTCCCTCTCTCCCTCTCTCCCTCCCTCCCTCCCTCCCTCCCTCCCTCCCTCTCTCCCTCTCTCCCTCCCTCCCTCCCTCCCATAAACACGTGCGTTGCTGGAGGGGAGAGATCATAAAAATAACTACCCCCATCTCGTTCCATTTTCTGTCAAACAGAAAACGGTGTCACTGGATTGAGAGCAAAAATGACCTGCCTGATGGAGAAGAAAGAGAAAGACAGGCAAAGCGACCACAGTGGCTCTCAGACGATGAGTCGAGAACTCACAAAGAATGAGTTGGATACTCACGAACGAGGAAGGAGCTGAAAATGTTTCTTGTTATCCGCATAAACAACATATATACACAGCTAGTAAAATATATACGTACAATAAGGCTCTTGTGAAAGGTGGTAAACATGGTGATACCCCGCCTGCAGCTGTTGGTACCTAGGGTCTGACTATGGGCCTCCAAGTATACTAATTTGGATTAGGCTTCCATTACACACTTGAGTAAAAACAATAAAATATTGCATGAATTCATAATTTTGCATTTTAATGCTTTAAAACACTTAAAAAGTGCAGAGTGTCTGTAATGTTTGTAGCGTTATTATGTATAATTAGCAGCTGGTTTGAAGGCAGTCTTAGAGTGACGATGTTACCTTGGGATTACCGTCCTCTGTGTGGTTGAGTGTTCCTACGGCGCTGTCTCTGTTAAGGCCTGCCTGCAGGCGAGGAGTCACAATAACGTGGCGGAAATATGTTGACCAAACCACACACTAGAATGGGAAGGGACGACGACGTTTCGGTCCGCCCTGGATCTTTCTCTGGACCACAGTCGACTTGAGAATGGTCCAGGACGGACCGAAACCTCGTCGTCTCTTCACTTTCTAGTGTGTGGATTGGTCAACTGGTGTGGTTGATGGGCTGGCCAACCAACTGCACGCGATAGAACGTTGGAGTCACAGCCAGGTTGATCAACCCCTTTGGATATATTTGTCGAGTTTCATTCATACTGAAGTATTTAGGATTATTAAAATGTTGCTGAATAACAATTTTTGTCTGATTTTCGTAGGCCTATTGTGCCGCTGGTACTCCAGCAGTGAAATGCTTTACAAAATATGTTGTTCGCTTGATTCCCGTCCGTCTTTCTTCCTTCTCTTATGATTCACTCGGTTCTTGCTCAGTATTTTCTTTCTTAAAAGTCATAATTAACCTAACCATAGTGCGTTTTCTCTGAAAGTCCTCTGTATTTTACTTTATTTTGAGTGTTAAATTCCTTCGGAAATGTATCATTAGGCTATGACTCTGTGAGGGGGGGGGGGGCACCGTTGCTCCCTCACGGTGAGGGAAGCACCGTTGGTCCCTCACTGTGAGGGAAGCACCGTTGGTCCTCGACTGTGAGGGAAGCACCGTTGGTCCTCGACTGTGAGGGAGACACCGTTGGTCCTCGACTGTGAGGGAGACACCGTTGGTCCACGACTGTGTACGAGAAGTACCATGTTCATCGATTAACTTCATACGTGTGCTTTTTAAACGTTTTTTTTTTTAGTTCCCGTTTCCGATTTTGTTTAGGGGGGGGGAGGAGATCAAAGGTCATGTTTGATTGAGTTGTTGACTTTTTGAACGACGGTGAATGTGGCCATTAACCTAACCTGAAGAATGCCTTTTTTACATTGCTCAGTTATCCTCATATATGTGTTTGTGTTTTTCAATGTCCGTGTTTTTCAGTGTTTGGGTTTTTCATTATTAATGTTTTTCAATGTGTTTTTCAGTCAAGGAATACGTTCCTGTGGTGCTTTATTGCACAGATGAATCCCTTGTGTTTGTCTATGTATTCACAATCTCTCTCTCTCTCTCTCTCTCTCTCTCTCTCTCTCTCTCTCTCTCTCTCTCTCTCTCTCTCCCTCGCGTGTGCCTGTGCTATCCCTGTCACTGCTAATTTGATGTCTCTACCACACTAGCAGTGACACAGTGAGCAGTGTGACTAGTCCTGTGTCTCTGCTTGATCTGATAACACGCTGACAGGCGAAACTTTATTCTTGAATAATGCCTGCAGTCAACTTAGAGTCGGTGTGCGTGGTTCTGCCGCTGGGTGAAGCGCTTAACCTTTGCTTGACTCAACTGTGCTTGCATATCACCGTGTCCTGAGCCCTAGCTGCTGGGTGAAGGGCTCTCATCACTTATTTTGAATTGAATTCGTCTTGGAAGCGACAGGAAACGTGTATATATATATATATATATATATATATATATATATATATATATATATATATATATATATATATATATATATATATAAAATTTAGGCTTGCGTCGAGGTTCGCTCAAGATCAGCTACTGACTCTGCCCAGGATGCAACCCATCATCAGTTGTCTAATTCCCGGGTATCCATGTACTAATAGGTGAACAGTGGCATTAGGTAAAAAAAACGTGTCCAACCATTTCCGTCCCGCCCGGGAATCAAACTCTGTATCCCGAACTGTGAGTGGAGAACGAAGCCAACTGTGCTACGAGACCCCTCTATCTCAGAGTGAGGTAGACAGACAGACACAAACAAGGAATGAAACACCAAGACTCTTCACTTCTTCAAGACGTCGTGAGCCATTTATCGCAGGTCTGAAAGAATGGTTTGGGATGGGGGGTGTGGGGGAATAGGGGGAGGTAGGGGCCTAGGAAGGGGGGGGGGGGGCTGATGGTGGGAGAGTGGGAAGGGGGGAGCAGGTCCATGTTGCTAGTCTTTGTACTTGTTTTAAACTTTGGTGACGAGTTAGGCAAAAGTTGAGAATTGTGTGGGTTTGGAGGAGGGGCTGAGACCACCCTCCCCCTCTCCCCCTGGCCCCAGTGTCTACCCCCCTCTCTCCCTGGCCCCAGTGTCTACCCCCCTCTCTCCCTGGCCCCAGTGTCTACCCCCTCTCTCTCCCTGGCCCCAGTGTCTACCCCCTCTCTCTCCCTGGCCCCAGTGTCTACCCCCCTCTCTCCCTGGCCCCAGTGTCTACCCCCTCTCTCCCTGGCCCCAGTGTCTACCCCCCTCTCTCCCTGGCCCCAGTGTCTACCCCCCCCTCTCTCCCTGGCCCCAGTGTCTACCCCCTCTCTCCCTGGCCCCAGTGTCTACCCCCCCCTCTCTCCCTGGCCCCAGTGTCTACCCCCCTCTCTCCCTGGCCCCAGTGTCTACCCCCCCCCCTCTCTCCCTGGCCCCAGTGTCTACCCCCCTCTCTCTCCCTGGCCCCAGTGTCTACCCCCCCCTCTCTCCCTGGCCCCAGTGTCCCCCCCCCTCTCAGTGTCCGTGCGGCGCCTGGGAAGCGGACAGGAGGAGTTTATTTTATATTTTGACTAAAGTGACTCACCTTCCTCAAGAGTGAACTCTGTAGGCGCTGGAGTCTTCCTGAGACGCAGGGCGTACTCATCATAGCCTCATGTGTGATGAGTATACGCATGTATATCTATTGTATACTTTTTTAAACCCCCCCCCCCAAGTGTAGAGCAGGGGGGCCGGTGTATACAGAGTGACCTATTCCCCCCTCCCCCCACACTTCCCCGAGAGTGGTGGAGAGTGAAGACTCTGCCAGTCACGACCAGATGAACTCTACTTATAGAGCGATCATACTTAGTTGACTGTAATGCTTGAATTCGTTCAGGATTAAAGTATACTTAGTTGATTGCCAGTAAGACATTGTGGTGGCCTTAATAACCCTCCAGAGGTTGATAGGCCTTAATAACCCTCCAGAGGTTGATAAGCCTTAATAACCCTCCAGAGGTTGATAGGCCTTAATAACCCTCCAGAGGTTGATAGGCCTTAATAACCCTCCAGAGTTTGATAGGCCTTAATAACCCTCCAGAGGTTGATAGGCCTTAATAACCATCCAGAGGTTGATAGGCCTTAATAACCCTCCAGAGGTTGATAGGCCTTAATAACCCTCCAGAGGTTGATAGGCCTTAATAACCCTCCAGAGGTTGATAGGCCTTAATAACCCTCCAGAAGTTGATAGGTCTTAATAACCCTCCAGAGGTTGATAAGCCTTAATAACCCTCCAGAGGTTGATAGGCCTTAATAACCCTCCAGAGCTTGATAGGCCTTAATGACATTTCAGAAGTTAATAAGCCTTGATGACCCTTCAGAGGTTGATAGTTCTTAATGGCCTCTTCAGAGGTTGATTGGTCTTAAGTCCTGTTAAGTGGCGATTATTGCACCTCTGTTATGTTGCCCTGTGCCAGCGGCATACACCTGGATGCCGCTATACAATACTCTGTAGCCACAGTGCCACCAAAGAGGCATGTCACTGTATGCCGTATATGTATATACATATACTCACTGTATATGTATACTGATAGCTTTACCCCTCAGCCCGTCCTCTCCAGCCATCACAACGTCACTAAATTGATGTACTAAAATTGCTCCGAACCTAACCGTACCCAGAACCCACGAACAGAAAACGGGACATCTCGTCTATTTTGCATCGGTTTTTGACTTAAGAGGAGTTATACGTCAAAATGCGACGCAATAAGAGCTTACATTTTTTCTTTGAACGGCGGGGGCCCAGGAGCTGAATTTCGATCGTGTAAACAAAAAACAAACACGTACACACAATAGGACACTCAAGTGAGTCACACATGTCAGAAGGAACTTATTTACAATTCATTTCATTTATTTACAACTTGTAAATGGAGTGGGTCAGATATAAAGATGTTCGAAGTTAACATAGTCCCCAATTTTGATTGTAAATCTAATAGGGAAGAGGTTGTAGAGCCGGGGCTTGGGAGCTGAGGGTGGAGCGTGGTGGTGGGAGGTGCAGGTGAGCACACAGGTGGGGGTTGGGAGGCCAGGCGGTGCTCACATGCACAAGTTAGGGGTTGCTAGCTGGCCCTAATGCCCTTCAATGGTGTCTCGGCCCGCCGTAATTACACTAATATATTTTCCTAATGAGTGTTCTCCCGTTGGGCCTGTGGGGACTCGCAGATTCCCGGAGGCTGTGTGAGAGAGAGAGAGAGAGAGGGAGAGAGAGAGAGAGAGGGAGAGAGAGAGAGAGAGAGAGAGAGAGAGAGAGAGAGAGAGAGAGAGAGAGAGAGAGAGAGAGAGAGAGAGAGAGAGAGAGAGGAAGAATGATGTTAAACTCCTTAGTGACAATGAAAAGCCACATACTTATCCTAGCAATTAAGGCAGCCAAAAAATCGTACGGTCTTGTGGCAAATCTCATACCTTCTTGGCAGCAGGGACTGCAAAACTTTCATACGAGGCTCACGTTGACTCCCATCTTGAGTAGACACCGCTTTCCGGGGTGGTCTGTCCCCTTTTTCATTTATCAGAATGTTGAATACGGTGGAGAGTAATGCGAGAAGACTCAATCTCTAGTCATGACCCGTTGTGGTGGCACTAGTCAGTACATCAGAGCCTCCAACATCACAGAGATATTGACTGACTTATTGTTATGTACGTGGCAAATGTTCTCAAGGGTTCCCCATCTGATCTAACTTTGTGGACAACCACAAGATGGTAATCATAACACAAGGCGCTCAGCAAGCATCGGCCTCACGCTAACACTACCCTTCTCAAGGACTCCCCTCCATGGCTGCCGTGTGTTTGGAGCGAGTTTGTTCAACATGGAGGTACACGTGAGGTCATGTCATCCGACCACATGAAGACTTTAACACACAGTTGGCTCCTGGTTCATCCTCTTCTCTATTTGATTGTTACTACTCCGTTAAATTGTAGTTTAATAGTAATAGAAATATAAATCTCATCAAATAAATGGGTTCCTAGGGACAGGCTTCAGAGGAGCTAATGTAGGAAAAGAGCTCCTAGCTTGCAGTTCATTAGGAACTTTAGCACAACTAATGAACCCTAGTCTTAGTTAAAAAGAGACACTGACTCACTCACACACTCATAGATATACGCCAATTGCAAGAATTTGCTGCTGCTGCTGGGTGTTTGGGTAATAGGGTTAAAAGTTGCTGCAACACGCCTTCTTGAGTTGCGCGTCTGAGTTTCATCGTAAGTTGCAACTTAATACTGCTAAGTCAAGCTGCTTCGTCTTTCCCCACTCCCCCTACCCCCCCCTCCGTCACGCTTGTTTGTCGTCTTACTTGCGCACCAGGATACGAGATGGCGCTGGTGTCGCCTGGCAGCTAAGATAAACATCAGAAGTTTCACGTATTAGTAACAGATACTAAGTTACCTCTCTTGGTTAACCTGGCGAAGTTAGTACTGTGTTTATACAGGAAGTGAGACTTGCGTTCTGCTGAGTAAGCAGTTTTTAGTGTTTTTATTGATGGTAAAACGTCTATTAATGCTGTTTTTTTACCACCGGTACGAGTGAAAGAGATATGTAACTCACCGTGAATCTTAGGGTAAGATAAAATAGTGAATAACTGTAAATGAATAATTTCAAACATCCAAATAAAGCATGGAGGTAAAAAAACAGGTGGTTACATTTATTTTATTTTTGCTTTACAGAACGAGGACAGGCGCCAGTGTTCCCAGCTGCTCTGAAGTATTTACGACTCGGCCCGCTGGGGGGCGCCTTCCCCCCTGTCACTCACCAGGGGAGACAAGGTAGGTGTTACTCCCCCTGTCACTCACCAGGGTAGATAGGATTGGTGTTACTCCCCCTTGTCACTCACCAGGGGAGACAAGGTAGGGGTTACCCCCTGTCACTCACTAGGGGAGACAAGGTAGGTGTTACTCCCCTGTCACTCACCAGGGGAGATAGGATTGGTGTTACTCCCCCTTGTCACTCACCAGGGGAGACAGGATAGGTGTTACCTCCCCTGTCACTCACCAGGGGGAGACAAGGTAGGCGTTACTCCCCCTGTCACTCACCAGGGGAGACAAAATAGGTGTGCGCAACTCTGGTTAAACACTGTTGAATCTGACCAGTAACTGGTTGGGTGACCACTCATGCAGCCTCGGCCCTGGCTAAGGGTAAGGCGGTGGGGACCTCAGAGAGCCTAATAATCTTCATAGCCTACATTAAGATATTCCATTATTCGAAGAATATCGCCTCGAGCGAATACGCTCAGTAAAATATTTAGAAAAAATTGAAAGTTATTATGTTCAAATATCAATATCAATCCACCAATGTAAAGCCTCATGCAGTATTACGAGGCAAAATGTACTCAATAATAGGCTGGAAAATCAGCCATTAACCAATTAAATTTCGTGTAAAAGGCTTTGAAAAGTCAATGGGAGTTGAAACTATGTAATAGGCGTAATCAACCACAGTGTTTGATACACAGATTAACGGCCGGTGAACGAAAGCTGCGCGTACGGTGTTAAACAATCCCAAATGACTTCATATGCGCCAGTGACTGATTGAAAAATATCCCCGTCCAAACATCGCCTACCGCTTATGAATAACGCGAATGAAAAGCCAAAGTGGAACATATTTCGACAGATAACGGTCCGATTATTCAGAGCTGACCACTGACTGGTCGTTTGGTCCTGATTTCCCGCGTGCGTGCGTGTGTACTCACCTAGTTGTACTCACCTAGTTGTGTTTGCGGGGGTTGAGCTCTGGCTCTTTGGTCCCGCCTCTCAACCGTCAATCAACAGGTGTACAGATTCATGAGCCTATCGGGCTCTGTCATATCTACACTTGAAACTGTGTATGGAGTCAGCCTCCACCACATCACCCCCTAATGCATTCCATTTGTCAACCACTCTGACACTAAAAAAGTTCTTTCTAATATCTCTGTGGCTCATTTGGGCACTCAGTTTCCACCTGTGTCCCCTTGTGCGTGTTCCCCTTGTGTTAAATAGACTGTCTTTATCTACCCTATCAATCCCCTTCAGAATCTTAAATGTGGTGATCATGTCCCCCCTAACTCTTCTGTCTTCCAGCGAAGTGAGGTTTAATTCCCGGAGTCTCTCCTCGTAGCTCATACCTCTCAGCTCGGGTACTAGTCTGGTGGCAAACCTTTGAACCTTTTCCAGTTTAGTCTTATCCTTGACTAGATATGGACTCCATGCTGGGGCTGCATACTCCAGGATTGGCCTGACATATGTGGTATACAAAGTTCTGAATGATTCTTTACACAAGTTTCTGAATGCCGTTCGTATGTTGGCCAGCCTGGCATATGCCGCTGCTGTTATCCGCTTGATATGTGCTGCAGGAGACAGGTCTGGCGTGATATCAACCCCCAAGTCTTTTTCCTTCTCTGACTCCTGAAGAATTTCCTCTCCCAGATGATACCTTGTATCTGGCCTCCTGCTCCCTACACCTATCTTCATTACATTACATTTGGTTGGGTTAAACTCTAACAACCATTTGTTCGACCATTCCTTCAGCTTGTCTAGGTCTTCTTGAAGCCTCAAACAGTCCTCTTCTGTTTTAATCCTTCTCATAATTTTAGTATCGTCCGCAAACATTGAGAGAAATGAATCGATACCCTCCGGGAGATCATTTACATATATCAGAAACAAGATAGGACCGAGTACAGAGCCCTGTGGGACTCCACTGGTGACTTCACGCCAATCGGAGGTCTCACCCCTCACCGTAACTCTCTGCTTCCTATTGCTTAGATACTCCCTTATCCACTGGAGCACCTTACCAGCTACACCTGCCTGTCTCTCCAGCTTATGTACCAGCCTCTTATGCGGTACTGTGTCAAAGGCTTTCCGACAATCCAAGAAAATGCAGTCCGCCCAGCCCTCTCTTTCTTGCTTAATCTGTGTCACCTGATCGTAGAATTCTATCAAGCCTATAAGGCAAGATTTACCCTCCCTGAATCCATGTTGGCGATTTGTCACGAAGTCCCTTCTCTCCAGATGTGTTACCAGGTTTTTTCTCACGATCTTCTCCATCACCTTGCATGGTATACAAGTCAAGGACACTGGCCTGTAGTTCAGTGCCTCTTGTCTGTCGCCCGTTTTGTATATTGGGACCACATTCGCCGTCTTCCATATTTCTGGTAGGTCTCCCGTCTCTAGTGACTTACTATACACTATGGAGAGTGGCAGGCAAAGTGCCTCTGCACACTCTTTCAGTACCCATGGTGAGATCCCATCTGGACCAACAGCCTTTCTAACATCCAGATCCAGCAGGTGTCTCTTGACCTCCTCTCTCGTAATTTCGAACTCCTACAAGGCCGCCTGGTTTACCTCCCTTTCTCCTAGCACAGTGACCTCACCTTGTTCTATTGTGAAGACCTCCTGGAACCTCTTGTTGAGTTCCTCACACACCTCTCTGTCATTCTCTGTATACCTGTCCTCGCCTGTTCTAAGTTTCAATACCTGTTCTTTCACTGTTGTTTTCCTTCTGATGTGACTGTGGAGTAGCTTTGGTTCGGTCTTGGCTTTGTTTGCTATATCATTTTCAAAATTTTTCTCTGCTTCTCTTCTCACCCTGACGTACTCATTCCTGGTTCTCTGGTATCTCTCTGCTTTCTGGTGTTCTGTTATTCCGGAAGTTCCTCCACGCCTTTTTGTTCAGTTTCTTCGCTTCCATACATGCCCTATTATACCATGGATTCTTCTGTTGCTTCTCGGATTTTTCCCTTTGGGCCGGGATGAACCTGTTTACTGCCTCCTGACACTTTTGGGTAACATAGTCCATCATACCCTGTACAGACTTGTCTCTGAGGTCTGTGTCCCAAGGTATTTCACTTAGGAAACTTCTCATCTGTTCATAATTTCCCTTTCGGTATGCCAGCCTTTTGATTCCTAGTTCTTTTTGGGGGGAGATAAGTCCTAGCTCTACCAGGTACTCAAAGTTCAATACACTGTGGTCACTCATTCCCAAGGGCGCTTCCATCTTAACTTCCCTTATATCCCATTCATTTAGGGTAAATATCAAATCAAGCATTGCTGGTTCATCTTCTCCTCTCATTCTTGTTGGTTCTTTGGTGTGCTGGCTTAGAAAGTTTCTTGTTGCCACGTCCAGCAGCTTAGCTCTCCATGTTTCTGGTCCTCCATGTGGGTCTCTGTTCTTCCAATCTATCTTCCCATGGTTGAAGTCTCCCATAATTAGTAGTCCAGATCCATTCCTGCTAGCAACAGAAGCTGCTCTTTTTGTGTGTGTGCGTGTGTGTGTGCGTGTGCGTGTGTGTGGGTGTGTGTGTGTGCGCGCGCTACAGTCGATCTAGAATCAGCAAGAAATAACTTGCAAAATGCAAAAAAAGTTGTCTTTTGAAAGTGTTAAGAGACTATTGTACAGTTTTATCGCGGAATTATTTATGTATGTCCATGTTTCGATGCCATAAATGTTCGTTTAGTTACAACTGTTATTAACGATGTAAGCCAAAACGTTTCTGGTTGACGTAATGACTGCCAGATGACGCAATGACTTGATAATAACATAGTAAAAACAAAGACGTGAAACTAATAATATCTTTCATCTGTTTCCCTCGTCCTGTCATTCTCTCCTATCCATCCTTATTCCCATACCCTTCTCTCCTATACAGTACCTCTCTTCCGCCCCCTTCCCTATCTCCCTCCCTCCCGTTCCCTCCTTTCCTTAAACCCCTCACATGGCCATTCCCCTTCCTCCCATCCCATCCCACGTCACCTTCCCCCATTTCCAACAATAAAATAAAATGAGAGAGTGGCCCAGCCTGCACCTCCACCCAACTTGTGTTGGGAGAGTCGGAGGGAGAGAAATATTGGACCCCTAAGAGGATATTGGTTAAGTTCCTGCCACGGTATCCAATTCAGATTCTAAAATATATTTTTTTTATTTCAGCATTTTTTTGCCTTTCAAAATAAATGATTCAAACTTTTTATTTTCTAGAAAAACTGTGTTAATGGTCTTGATGAAAATAGTGGACATATAAATTAACACTGAAGTATAAAGTTGACTACAATTGTAAAATAAAGCTGCTCAGAATGATAGCATTTGGACAAGTAAATAAACACAACTCAATTGAAATAATTTGTTGACAGAATGGGACAAAAATTAGGGAAAATGTGGAGCGACTGGTGTCTGGGAGCGTGGAGCTGGCCAAGACCAGTGCTCACGTGAGGCGCTGGTGTCTGGGAGCGTGGAGCTGGCCAAGACCAGTGCTCACGTGAGGCGCTGGAACCCTGACGTCAGCCAGAAATATGCTGACGTACCTAAGACAGAAATAAGCTGACGTAATGAATGAATAAGCTGATGAAAGACAGAAAAATAAGCTGACGTAAGACAGAAAAATAAGCTGACGTAAGACAGAAAAATAAGCTGATGTAAGACAGAAAAATAAGCTGACGTAAGACAAAAATAAGCTGACGTAAGACAAAAATAAGCTGACGTAAGAAATAAATAAGCTGATGAGACAGAAAAATAAGCTGATGTAAGACAGAAAAATAAGCTGATGTAAGACAGAAAAATAAGCTGATGTAAGACAGAAAAATAAGCTGATGTAAAACAGAAAAATAAGCTGATGTAAAACAGAAAAATAAGCTGATGTAAGACAGAAAAATAAGGTGACATAAGGGAGAAATATGGTGATACAAGGCAGCAGTAATACACTAACATAAATAATTAAGAGTAAACCTGGTCATCTAAGGAGCTATGTATATATATTCTAAATAATAATAATAATCTCTCGCCTATAGAAGCCAGCATTCAGTCTGACAGAAAATGTGAGTGGTATAGAATACAGCATTTTGTTGCCTAATAATACAGTGGTGTATTGATAGATGATCTATATATACATCCATATAAATCCATAAAATAGAATGTCTATCCAAAGTAGAAGGGTCAGAGGCTTATAGGTCTAGATTCATCCAGCTCTCCAGGGTTACACATAGGGTGTGTGGGGATGTTATAGGCTAATCCGGATTGAGCAAGGTGTCACCCCTCTTAAGGAAAATCGACATGTTTATAGCGACCTCCTGCCATTTTCATTAAATCTAAAATCTGAAATGTGTTTTCCGTAGAGTTTTATATTTTTTTCAGTGTTTCGCAATGAAAAGCTAGCAGCATTACATTTAGCAACCAGCACATTAAAAAATATTGGAGGAGGAATAATATTCTGCGATTCAAAGTCTGCTCTTCAAGCAATCGAAAACTTCTCTTGGAAGATCGACAGCAAGAACCTAATACTCCCAATTGTAAATGACCTAATTGATGCACAGAGTAAAGGGTCTCGAATCTCCTTTGTATGGATACCTTCACACATAAATATAACCCATCATAATGAGACAGACATTGCAGCCAAATTAGCGTGTAACAAGTTTGAAGTTGAATTAGATCTAGGTATCCCCATCTCTGCTGTTAAAACTGTATTGGTCCAAACATTCAGATCTGATAGGAAAGAACTTACTGACTCCCAACGACCTGAAAGTACTAGTATAAAAAGCTATGATTTGTTCAGATCTGAAACCTACATCTATGGACAGCACAAAACGTCCACTAGACTGTGCGACACAGTGGTTGCAAGGATCAGGTTGGGTTACCGTTACCTGTGGCAGGTGGCTGCAGGTGACGGGTCTCCCAATCCTGAGCACTCCAGTTGCAAACTCTGTGAGCAGGAACTACGGCATGATCTCCCGCACTACATCACTGAATGCCCAGTTATTAGACCTTTCAGACCAGTTGGCATGAGGTACCTGGAGCTTTGCAATTACTTTATTCACTCTCGTATTCTTGAAGATATCCTCACAGTATACCCAAAATTTGCCAGTGCAGGCTATTAAACACATGGCCCTGTATGACTAACCATCCTGCGAGATGGGGACTTGTATTACCACTGCTACCTTATTCAATCTTGTGTTGTTGATATCCTCAAAATGCATCCGGAGTCTGCCAGTGCAGACCGCCTATCACATGTCTCTGTATGACTAACCATCCTGTGTGATGGGGATTTTATAGCATCACCTAGTTAGCTTTTTTGACACACTGTACTCCACTTCATATAGTCTAGGGTAGCTGCACTAATGCAGATGTACCTCATAACTTAATAAAAAAAAAATCGCAATGAAAAAAATGCGCAAATTGCATATGTACCTAAATGTGTTAATAAACAAAAAGTGAATACATTTTTCCGAGAGAGGGAAGGAGAGGGGTTGTTGAGAAGAGGAAAGAAGAGATTGCAGAAGAGGGGAAGAGAAGATGGAAGAGGCGAGAGAGGGATAAAAAAGGTGAAAAGGAGATGGGGTAAGAGGTGGGGGAGGGAATATGGGGTGAGAGGGGAGAGAGAATGAGAGATACAACTGGGTATACTATCTAGTATAGTATACGATTAGTTGTAAATCTTAAGGTGTCCGGTTTACATTATAGACATAACATTGTGAATGGGTTTAAATGCCGGGATAGTCAATCGTCTCACTCTACCGTCTTGTCAGTATAGTATAGTATAGTATAGCCCCTCACACTCTAAATTTCAGCATAGTACATCATCTCAAACTCTACTTCAATGGCTCTATAGGCTATCGTCGCAAACTCTACTTCCCTCAGAGTAAATTTCTCTGATTCTACTTCCAGCTCAACCTAAATTACTCGGTAGATTCTCTTATAAACTCTAGTACCCTGGTCGGAGTAGACTCTCCTTTTATAAACTCTACCTTCTCACCTATGAACCCGCTACTTTCTCACAGGAGCGGAGGAAATTCACGAAATCTAACCTATACGTTCCATCGCTTTTCCCTAAGTCATAAATATGATCCATCCGTCCGTCCATTTATCCGTCCGTCCATTTATCCGTCCATCCATCCATCCGTCCATCCATCCATCCGTCCATCAACTACAGACTCCACTTTGGCTGCGACACCATAAAATATAAAGTCTCTGGAGGTGATAAACATTAAACCTCCGAATAGGAATGAAAATAAAAATAGCTGCATATATACATAT
>NC_091158.1:20620242-20697742 GCF_040958095.1 Procambarus clarkii
TAATTGTGGAAAGTCTATACTGAGCTGTAACTGATAAACATCCCGCCAAACACACACCGAAACTACGACGTTGGTACGACGTTCGAACAAGTTTTAACACCTCCTAACCAGTTATAACAACCAATATAGCAAGTTGTAACAACGTTCTAATACGTCATAAACACGTTAAGCCAAGATGTAACAACTTTATTACAAGTTGTAACAAGCGGAAAATAGAGACAGTTACGGTTTGTGTTTCCAGGGATTATATGACAGTTTACAGCAAAGATATTCAGCATTCATCAATGTATACATTTCACAGTCCCCCACCTGTGACACTGACTGGATCCTTTAACCGGTTCCCACTATCATGCATGGGTGAAACATGCCACTATAACATCAACTCTGCAACATTATCCCCTGTACATGTTGCAAATAGAAATATCTGTATGTTTAATATGAGTTTCTGTCAGGGGTTGCAGACGCTGCATTTGCCTCAGGGAGAAGGCTGGCTATTATGAGGCACTTTATAACCTCTGCTCGTTCTTGAGATGTTGGCTTAACGTAGAGATGAAGATGTTATAGTATTCATGTTTGCGCTGGGCTGTTTCTCTGTTGGGCTGTTTCTCTGTTGGGCTGTTTCTTTGCTGTGCTGTTTCTCTGTTGGGCTGTTTCTCTGTTGGGCTGTTTCTCTGTTGGGCTGTTTCTCTGTTGGGATGTTTCTCTGCTGGGCTGTTTCTCTGTTGGGCTGTTTCTCTGTTGGGCTGTTTCTCTGTTGGGCTGTTTCTTTGTTGGGCTGTTTCTCTGTTGGGCTGTTTCTTTGTTGGGCTGTTTCTCTGTTGGGATGTTTCTCTGTTGGGCTGTTTCTCTGTTGGGCTGTTTCTCTGTTGGGCTGTTTCTCTGCTGGGCTGTTTCTTTGCTGGGCTGTTTCTCTGTTGGCCTGTTTCTCTGTTGGCCTGTTTCTCTGGGCTCGATACCCGCCGGTCTGGGCAGGAAACGACTACTTCTGTGTCGTGCTCAGTTTATCTCCCCTGATGGTGCTGGAATAACATTGTCACTCCTTACCCTCCTCTCTTCATTATAAACCTCTCGGATGTGAATGTCTGTGGTTGTGTCCGTAATTGGGTGGTTAGTGGTCAAATGGTTTGATTCGTCTAGTTCCTTTGATATCAGCATTATTTATCATTTAGTGATCTATCAAAATTGTGAGTGGAAATGCTTGCAGGGTCCTTAAGAACATTGATCTTGGGGAAAAGAGTGGCGTTACCTTAAGTGATCATACCTGTATGTTTCGTTCTTTTGTTCTGAATGTCCGTTAATTACGTTCAGTTTGTGGGGCTGAACCTAATTAATTTGTCAGTGGGACTAATGCCATTACCTCATATAGTATTGCTTTTTTCCTTTAGCCGGCTGAAATTACTAATGAAATTGAATTGAAATTGAAATAAGTTTATTGAGGTAAAATACACACAAAGGGATGAGGTAGCTCAAGTTATTCTCACCCTATTCAGTACAACGTGTTAATATATACATAGACACACATCACAAATAAACACATTACCAAACATTCTGAGAGATAAAAATATACATTTCCTCCCTCACAAGTAGTATGGTATCAGACGTACACACAAATACTTTTATGACCTAGGTATACTGTATAGACAATTACTAATGGGTGTATGTAGTGTTTCGAACTTTATATAATGGTTTTCCCTACAACAATACCTTACTTATAACTTACAAGATTTCCAGTTTCATGGTAGGTAGTGCTCATCGAGGAGGTACTCTCTCTCTCTCTCCTGCTGCTGTCTGACCACTTGAAGAAGCTCTCTTTGTCCATCTTGTGTTTTCCTGCAATAATTTGCCCCAATTTGGGGTAAGAGCGCCTGACAGCTGGGTGGACAGCGCTTTGTATTCGTAGTCCTGAGGTTCCGGGTTCGATTCCCGGTAGAGGCGGAGACAAATGGGCAAAGTGTTTCTTTCACCTTGATGATAGGATTCATAGTAGTGAGGGAGAGAGGGAAGGAGGCATTCTGCTTGCTGGAGTCATGGTTCCAAGGTTCTGGGAAGACGCAACTGCCTTCATCATTCGCGGGTAAATTGAATTTGAGGCGCGCAATGGTCCATTTCTCGCCAGAGGGAGTGAGATGAAGATGTATAAGAGCCAGCCTGCATGCAGCATCAGTTTTTGAGAGGTGCAAGGCGCCGGGGTTTGCTGTTCCCTTCGGGTTTTTGGTCTGAGCATCAATATGTTGCTTCACACACAGAGATCACACTAACGTGATGCATCAAATGAACATGAACAATGTTCATGTTCAGTCGATTAAGGCAGTGTCTGGGATGCTCCCGGACGCAGGTTCGAATCCTCGTCACGGCCCTTGTGGATTTGTTCATTTGATGCATCACGCTATTGTGATTTCTGTGTGTAACAAGCACACTATCCTGCGGTACACTGACGAAATTGAGTGGTTTTTCAGAATCTGCTCCAATGGTGAACAATTTTAGAGTCCGTTCTTGAAGGTAATCTCTTATTTGAAGTAAATTAGAGTCTAAAGTACCAAATAGTTGAGGCTCAGCTACACTTCCAGAGTACCAAACCCGATCAAAGGTTCCTGCAATGTCTTGGAATCACATTTTGGAATCATCTAGATGCCACTTAACTGAAAGGTTTAACAAGAGGTCAACAGCAGGAGCGACCTTTCCTAAACCCAAATTGACGACCTCATAGTTATCGATGACACACACACAAAAAAAAATTGCTGTCATTTAGAGATTAATGTTTCGAAATATCTTTTTTCCAGTAATTGAAAGCATTAACACTGGTCTCTCTCTCTCCCTCCCTCTGATAAACACAGCTCATACAATCCAGCTCATCACCTCATTATGTAGTCATACCATTTCTCACAGCCATCAAAATGGGAGAGAAAATGACTTCTGTCACATTTACATGTTTCCCATTACTCACAAGAGCCGGCACTGGCAGCAGCTTCTCGTCCTCTCCAAGATTAACTAAGCCCCGTAATGGATATATTAACATAAAGACTGTATGAATAAATTGGAAAGAAGGAAGACACGACAATAATTCTGATTCGGTGTTTTGTGGGGGGGGGGGGGGGGGGGGGTTGTGATTTCGAAGCAATTTAGTCTGAATCCAGACAAAGCCAGGTGAATCTGACAATTTGCCGAGCTCTCTCTTCCGGTGTATTTAACTTCGTTGAGGAAAGGCCGGTATTTAGTAGCTAAATATATATATATATATATATATATATATATATATATATATATATATATATATATATATATATATATATATATATATATATATTTAAACGAACATATGGTGTTGAATATGACCGAAAGGGTAAGATTAATGATTCTAACACGAATCTTCTCAATATTTCTTATGTTTTTCTTCACTGTCGAGGGTAGTTGAAAAATTAACTCTCCAAAGTTCATTATCACTTTTTATTTATGGTCTGACACTTAAAAGCGTTTCGCAAGAACACTTCTTATATTTTCAAAGTCTTTTTTTTAACGAACATAATATATAGATAAAAATAAATCATTTAATAACATAAATATGAAAGACAGGGAATATCCATCCCGGCCCGAGCACGCACTCCTCACCAGTGGTACACATTACTCGCCTAGTTGTGCTTTACGGGGGTTGAGCTTTGGCTCTTTGGTCCCGCCTCTCGATAGTGTCCTCCTGGAGGGCCCGCGACCAGGTGTGTCGCCGGTAAATGACGCCAGATGTCGCTCTGTGTGAGGGGGGGAGGGGGGGGGGGCGCTAGTTGTACCTGCTGGGTTGAGTTGTTAGCTCTTGGACCCCGACTTTCTAACAGGTCGGTTATTCCCGACCTGGCTTTTCTCTGTCATATCTTGTGAATGTTTATCTCTCTCTCTCTCTCTCTCTCTCTCTCTCTCTCTCTCTCTCTCTCTCTTTCTTTCTTTCTTTCTTTCTTTCTTTCTTTCTTTCTCTCTCTCTCTCTCTCTCTCTCTCTCTCTCTCTCTCTCTCTCTCTCTCTCTCTCTCTCTCTCTCTCTCTCTCTCTCTCTTTCTCTTTTACACACAAACACACACACACACACACGCACGCATACGCACACAATATCTTTGACCAAAGAGCCAAAGCTTAAACCCCGGCAAGCACAACTAGGTGAGTACACACACACAAATCCCGAAGGCTCTCTGCTAGGCCGCAAGACGTGTGTGTGTGTTCGTGTGTATGTGCATGTGTTTATGTGTGTCTCCATTTACTTACAACTTGTACGCAGTAAGAAACAATGGCACATCACGGCATTTCGAACACCGGCACGCTATGGCACCTGTAACAGTGGCAAGTTTTCTTTCATGCTAGACTTACCCTTATTTCTGGGGAGATGGTTCCCCTCCCATCTGATGAGATGGTTCCCCTCCCTTTCATCCATTAGGTGACGCTGTAAATTACTAAACAAGCGAACACGAGAGCATCCGGGACCTTCCTCACCGGAGAAATGTAAACACAAGTCACCTGATTGATGACGTCACTAGGGACATCTCTCGTCTTTTGTTTTTTGCCTTAATTCCTGCTTCAGTTTTCTAAGTTGGACTTTGCACGAGTCTTAAAAGATATTAAAAATATGTTTTTAATTTTTTACCCTATAGGGAAAAAAATATTATTAAATGTAATATATTTAGAATCAAATCTATTGATAATATGTTAGCCTAGGTACTGAGGAAAATACTTGATAGATAATAATAAATATGTAGAAATAAATAATTGTTGGGTTTTTAAGCCAGAGGTTCTGTGAGATTTTTTTTTATTGGTAAAAAAAAACAACGTCTCTGTTTTCTTCAAGTTTTATTCATCTTTCTATTCTTATTCTCTTCCCTTTGTCTTTTTTTTCTCTCCGGTTTTTTCATTATTTACTCTCATTTGTTGTCCTCATCTGTATTCTTCTCTTATCGTATTTTTCCCTTTATCCATTCTCCATACTTTATTTTGTCTCTCTTTTCACCTCCTCTCATTATTGTCGTCTTCTTACTGTCTCTTTATTCTCTTCATCACTGCATTATACCTTATATTATTCTCCCCTTCTTTGTTCTTGTCTTTATCCGTTATTTTGTATGTTCATCATTTCCTTTCTCTGTGCTTTCTGACCCTAATCCTCCACACCCCTCTTCCTTCCTTCCTTCCTTCCTCGTCTCCCCTCTTCCTTCCTCGTCTCCCCTCTTCCTTCCTCGTCTCCCCTCGTCAAGGTGTAGGGAAACAACCTAGTAGATAAATGACACAAATGTATCTTTATAAAACTTAAGAAACTTAACAGGGCTTCCTGTCCCCAAGCGGGAACCCAAACCGAAGACCAAAGATTGGTTAATCACACACACACACACACACACACACATATATATATATATATATATATATATATATATATATATATATATATATATATATATATATATATATATATATATATATATATATATATTTTATTAAATATGACCGAAAAAGTAAGATTAATAATTCTAACACGAATTTTCTCAATCTTTCGTACATTATGCTTCACTGTTGGAGGTAAATCAAAAATCACTTCTCCAAAATTCATTTTTATTTCTAGTCTGACGCGACACGGGCGCGTTTCGTAAAACTTATTACATTTTCAAAGACTTCACAAATACACAACTGATTAGAACTTGCGTTTCCCTGATTTTATATCTACATTTGAGTGAGGTGGGAAGGGTGATGTGGCATTACATTTGAGTAAGGTGGGAAGGATGATGTGGCATTAGAGGATATTAATAGGGTATTAAAAGTATCAACACAAGACAGAACACGAAACAATGGATATTGAATAGAAGTGTTTGCAGAAAGCCTACTGGTCCATATTTCTTGATGCTTCTATATTGGAGCGGAGTCTTGAGGTGGGTAGAATATAGTTGTGCAATAATTGGCTGTTGATTGCTGGTGTTGACTTCTTGATGTGTAGTGCCTCGCAAACGTCGAGCCGCCTGCTATCGCTGTATCTATCGATGATTTCTGTGTTGTTTACTAGGATTTCTCTGGCGATGGTTTGGTTATGGGAAGAGATTATATGTTCCTTAATGGAGCCCTGTTGTTTATGCATCGTTAAACGCCTAGAAAGAGATGTTGTTGTCTTGCCTATATACTGGGTTTTTTGGAGCTTACAGTCCCCAAGTGGGCATTTGAAGGCATAGACGACGTTAGTCTCTTTTAAAGCGTTCTGTTTCGTGTCTGGAGAGTTTCTCATGAGTAGGCTGGCCGTTTTTCTGGTTTTATAGTAAATCGTCAGTTGTATCCTCTGATTTTTGTCTGTAGGGATAACGTTGCTAATGTGATACCAGTTTTTAAGAAAGGAGATAGATCACTTGCGTCTAACTATCGACCAATTAGCCTAACGTCTATTGTGGGAAAGTTACTCGAATCTATAATAGCAAATAAAATTCGTCTTCATCTTGAAAAACATAAATTAATAATTGAGTCGCAACATGGTTTTATAAATGGCGGTTCATGTTTAACAAATTTGTTATCTTTTTATTCTAGCATTGTTGAGGCAGTTGATAGTGGTAAGGATTGCGATGTTGTATACCTTGACTTTAGCAAAGCTTTTGATACAGTGCCACATGAAAGACTGATTAAAAAAAAATAGAGTCTCATGGTATTGGGGGTGCTATATTAAGCTGGATTAGGGCATGGCTATACCAAAGGAAACAGAGAGTTAGTATAAATGGAATCAAGTCAGAGTGGGAAAATGTTGTAAGTGGAGTGCCTCAAGGCTCTGTCCTGGGACCTCTGTTGTTTATAATATATATAAATGATTTAGATTCAGGTTTGAGTAGCAACATTTGCAAATTTGCCGATGATACGAAAATCGGTAGGGAAATTAATTCGGAGGAGGACTCACTATCACTTCAAGTTGATCTAGATAGGGTTTTGAAATGGTCAAAGGATTGGCAGATGCAGTTTAATGCTGATAAATGTAAAGTTCTGAGGTTAGGTAATGATGATAGAGTTACAAGATACGAGCTAGATGGTGTTGTGATTGCGAAGTCGGATTGCGAAAGGGATCTGGGAGTTATGATTAGTAAGAATTTAAAACAAAAGGATCAATGCATAAATGTTCGTAATAAGGCAAATTGGACACTTGGATTTATTAATCGCAGCGTTAGTAACAAGACACCTGGTGTGGTTCTCAAGCTATATCTTGCTCTAGTTAGGCCCCATTTAGATTATGCAGTTCAGTTTTGGTCGCCATATTATAGAATGGATATAAATTCACTTGAACGTGTCCAGCGTAGGATGACTAAGTTAATTCCCCAAATTAGAAATCTTTCATATGAAGAAAGATTAACAAAGCTTAAGTTGCATTCACTGGAAAGGCGAAGAGTTAGGGGTGACATGATAGAGGTTTACAAGTGGATGAATGGACATAACCGGGGGGATATTAATAGGGTATTAAAAGTATCAACACAGGACAGAACACGAAACAATGGATATAAATTGGATAAGTTTAGATTTAGGAAAGACTTGGGTAAATACTGGTTCAGTAACAGGGTTGTTGATTTGTGGAACCAATTGCCGCGTAACATTGTGGAGGTGGGGTCCCTCGATTGTTTCAAGCACGGGTTGGACAAGTATATGAGTGGGATTGGGTGGTTATAGAATATGAGCTGCCTCGTATGGGCCAATAGGCCTTCTGCAGTTACCTTTGTTCTTATGTTCTTATGTTCTTATGTTTCTATTAACAATATCTTTCAGGACCCTTTCCTCTGTTTTATGAGCTGTGGAAAAGAAGTTCCTGTAAAATAGGAACAACTAACACAACTAACAACTGAGACAACTAACACAACACCTATACCCCCTATTAGACTATTTTACAGGAACTTCTTTTCCACAGCTCATAAAACAGAGGAAAGGGTCCTGAAAGATATTGTTAATAGAAACGTTATCCCTACAGACAAAAATCAGAGGATACAACTGACGATTTACTATAAAACCAGAAAAACGGCCAGCCTACTCATGAGAAACTCTCCAGACACGAAACAGAACGCTTTAAAAGAGACTAACGTCGTCTATGCCTTCAAATGCCCACTTGGGGACTGTAAGCTCCAAAAAACCCAGTATATAGGCAAGACAACAACATCTCTTTCTAGGCGTTTAACGATGCATAAACAACAGGGCTCCATTAAGGAACATATAATCTCTTCCCATAACCAAACCATCGCCAGAGAAATCCTAGTAAACAACACAGAAATCATCGATAGATACAGCGATAGCAGGCGGCTCGACGTTTGCGAGGCACTACACATCAAGAAGTCAACACCAGCAATCAACAGCCAATTATTGCACAACTATATTCTACCCACCTCAAGACTCCGCTCCAATATAGAAGCATCAAGAAATATGGACCAGTAGGCTTTCTGCAAACACTTCTATTCAATATCCATTGTTTCGTGTTCTGTCTTGTGTTGATACTTTTAATACCCTATTAATATCCTCTAATGCCACATCATCCTTCCCACCTTACTCAAATGTAATGCCACATCACCCTTCCCACCTCACTCAAATGTAGATATAAAATCAGGGAAACGCAAGTTCTAATCAGTTGTGTATTTGTGAAGTCTTTGAAAATGTAATAAGTTTTACGAAACGCGCCCGTGTCGCGTCAGACTAGAAATAAAAATGAATTTTGGAGAAGTGATTTTTGATTTACCTCCAACAGTGAAGCATAATGTACGAAAGATTGAGAAAATTCGTGTTAGAATTATTAATCTTACTTTTTCGGTCATATTTAATAAAATATGTCTACAGGAAAGACTGCTACCAAAATATACTAATATATATATATATATATATATATATATATATATATATATATATATATATATATATATATATATATATATATATATATATATATATATATATATATATATATATATATGTGTGTATATCACGAAAATAAACACGTGATTAAGAATGTGACAATGTCAGACCACGGAGGAAAAATGAAACAGGAAATTTCCTTAAGTACTTTCGTATATTAAATACATCTTCAGAAGGTGGAGACCTTCTGAAGATGTATTTAATATACGAAAGTACTTAAGGAAATTTCCTGTTTCATTTTTCCTCCGTGGTCTGACATTGTCATATATATATATATATATATATATATATATATATATATATATATATATATATATATATATATATTAATGGATGAGGTATTTTGTGTGCTTGTGTGTATACACACACAAGAGAAAAATATATATGTTAAATGTTACAATAATTAAACAAAAATACATTTTTGTTCGCAACTATGGCCGTACTGTGAAGAATAAGTGCGCATTCCCCCCAGCCCTCGCACTCTTGACAATTTAAATCAGGCAATTATAAACGAATGCAGACAAATTTGTGGCGAAATTTTGCAGGGAGCCGTGGAACGCACCTCAGGGTGGCCTGGTGCGTGTATGAGTGCGTGGAGGCGTTTGATGAGTATGAGATAAAATATACAATTGGTTTTTCCTTGTGAGATTGACACTGGTACATCTTGTATATTTATGCAAATTCTAGTAAGCATTACACAGCATATTTAACAATGTTTATCCTAGCCACGTGGACGTAAACATACTCCACCAAAATGTATATTTGGTAGATAAATGTATATCTACCAAAATAAATCTTCGCATCTTGTGAACCATATTTAATGGTTACTGGAATTAGTCATAAATCACATTGGAAAATTTAAATGTATAAGTTTATACCTTTATTTTCAAATATCAGTTACTTTTCTAATAGTATCTACTAG
Organism: Procambarus clarkii; assembly: GCF_040958095.1. NCBI lineage: Eukaryota > Metazoa > Arthropoda > Malacostraca > Decapoda > Cambaridae > Procambarus > Procambarus clarkii. The sequence goes on from NC_091158.1 coordinate 20,630,034, forward strand.
CTATAGCGACCATCTCAATCCTCGTCGCGAGAGGAATACAGCAACTGAGGTCTAATGTTACCTAGCTTGCCATGGCGGCTACGTCGACGTTTTCCGAAATGAGGCTATCGTAGTGATTCCTCATTTCTATAGTTAGTAACTCGCCAGTTACGATCATTTAAGTCTCTGGGTCATGCCAAGGTTCCGTGCGACGCAACCTCGTGTCCTGCATGCCATGAAACTTAATTAGGAGTCAGTGTAGATGACAACGGTTGACAACTTTAGTTGGGCTCCTCCTCGTCACCCATGTAGATCGTGTGGCATTTTGTGATATTTATAGCTTACATCCCTGGAAACACAAACCGAAACTGTCTCTATTTTCCGCTTGTTACAACTTGTAATAAAGTTGTTACATCTTGGTTTAACGTGTTTATGACGTATTAGAACGTTACAACGTGCTATATTGGTTGTTATAACTGGTTAGGAGGTGTTAAAACTTGTTCGAACGTAGTACCAACGTCGTAGTTTCGGTGTGTGTTTGGCAGGATTCTACCACAGAAGTGGCCAGGTATGATACGAGTCAGCATATATACATTTTCATCTGTCTTCCATGAACAGGGTTAGAATACAGAGTGTAAAATTACGCACACAACCACAGCATGAGAGCTCTATTATTGGTATAGTGATTTCTGTGTGTATTGAGGTAAGGGTGAGGAGGTAGAACAGTTAGCTTGTTCACAGAGCCCGAGTGCACTGGGGGAAGTGTGTAAAACCCCGTCTTGTGTCTCTGAGAGACTGCAGGAACCGGGTGAGCACTCCTGGTTGCAATTCTTATCCACGTCGTGGCGCAGTCGACTAAGGCGCGTTTGGGATCATCCTTGACGTAAGTTCCCTCATTATCTTGCATTTGCTCGGGTTGAAATGTAGTAGCCATTTGCTGGACCATTGAGCTACCTCATCCCTTTGTGTGTATTTTACCTCAATAAACTTATTTCAATTCAATTCATTCAGTTTGTCCAGAACTCTAAGTCATCTTGTAGCCTCATACTATCTTCCTCTGACTTAATCCTCCTCATAAATTAATTTAACCACACATAACGCATTAGAGGGAATGTTTAGAGCCCCTCCAATGCAGTTTCTGTGTGCTTTTCTCCTACCACCCCCTTCCTTTTGATTTTTTTTACTTTATTATACATTTAAAGGTTGCAAGATATACATTGGTTGATACAAAGAGTGCTTAAAGGTTATGGATCTCTTGAAGCTCCTCCGCTTCCGGACAGGAACCGAGGATGCAGCAGGCGTTTCCCCTCTGGATCGCCACACTGAGTTAATATATATATATATATATATATATATATATATATATATATATATATATATATATATATATATATATATATATATATATATATATATATATATATATATTTTCGTGTAAATCACGAAAGTTAACACGTGATGAAAAATGTGACAGTGTCAGACCACGTCACTATTGCCCAGGGAGAGATTTAACGTAACTTTATTTTGTTGTTAGCGAGGAAGATCGGGAAGGAAGGAGGAATATAAATATTGAAAGATGGCGGTGTGGCAGCGGGAGCTGTACTGCCCTGCCAGACGTAGGTGATTAACGCGCTGCCGTCGCCAGCGTTACCCGCCATCACTATAAATCTTGCTGGTGTGATAATGACACTCCATTAATCTGGCGGCGCCGCGCAGCATGTAGAGGAGATGGATGTGTTCCCGGCAGCGAGGTTGTCCGTATGTCACGTAATGGCTGCCGTAGCCATTTTCGTAGGCCAAAAAAGGCTGTCACGACGTAAATGGCCCCGTAATGGATGGATGTGTGGCGCGGGTGGGGGTTTATGGCGGGAAGAACCCAGTAGCTGAGTTTGTGGACTTGCACGGATGGGTTACCTTACCTTGAGGTGCTTCCGGGGCTTAGTGTCCCCCGCGGCCCGGTCGTCGACCAGGCCTCCTGGTTGCTGGACTGATCAACCAGGCTGTTGGACGCGGCTGCTCGCAGCCTGACGTAAGTTGGTAGAGGAGAGTTTCAGTTCGTAAGACCTTTCTTCCTTTCCAGCCGTCGGCTGGTTAATCCAATGTCATTTAATTCATGTATCTTGTAATGCGTTCATTTTTAGTCTCTGGGTTGAGGATCTCCAGGCTTTGGGCTGGCGTCACACACACACACACACACACACACACACACACACACACACACACACACACACACACACACACACACACGTACACACGTGTGCACGCCCGCACGCACACGCGGCCGACATGCCCACCTGGATATTAGAATTCTTGCCAACTTTCCATCTCGGTGTGAAGGTGGTAATGAGACACGGTGAAGAGCTCAGTCAGCCCTAGAGAGAGGCCAGGCCAGCCTCCAGGACAGGAATAATTCCAACTGTGTTGCTTCAAAACACTGTTGTTGCTTTGTGCTGTCACAGATTTACGCTTCACAGATATCCAGGTTTTCTATGTACCGGTAGGATAGGTTAGGTGGGTGGCTTGGGTTAGTACGTTTCCGGTAAGGTTAGCACTTGGTATTGTGGACGTTGTGGATAATCAAATGAACAGGCTGCGTGATCACTGTCTGCGTGATCACTGTCTGCAGGATAACTGTCTGCAAGATCACTGTCTGCACCATTCTCGGCGCGTCTCTGCTTCGTTGTCAACACCTGCCTGTGTTGGTCGGTCGGCCGAGCGGACAGCACGCTGGACTTGTGATCCTGTGGTCCTGGGTTCGACCCCAGGTGCCGGCGAGAAACAATGGGCAGAGTTTCTTTCACCCTATGCCCCTGTTACCTAGCAGTAAAATAGGTACCTGGGTGTTAGTCAGCTGTCACGGGCTGCTTCCTGGGGGTGGAGGCCTGGTCGAGGACCGGGCCGCGGGGACACTAAAAGCCCCGAAATCATCTCAAGACAACCTCAAGATAACCTGGCTGGCTTGGTACCTCCGTTGTCAACACCGCCTGGCTGGCTTGGTACCTCCGTTGTCAACACCGCCTGGCTGGCTTGGTACCTCCGTTGTCAACACCGCCTGGCTGGCTTGGTACCTCCGTTGTCAACACCGCCTGGCTGGCTTGGTACCTCCGTTGTCAACACCGCCTGGCTGGCTTGGTACCTCCGTTGTCAACACCGCCTGGCTGGCTTGGTACCTCCGTTGTCAACACCGCCTGGCTGGCTTGGTACCTCCGTTGTCAACACCGCCTGGCTGGCTTGGTACCTCCGTTGTCAACACCGCCTGGCTGGCTTGGTACCTCCGTTGTCAACACCGCCTGGCTGGCTTGGTACCTCCGTTGTCAACACCGCCTGGCTGGCTTGCTACCTCCGTTGTCAACACCGCCTGGCTGGCTTGACATCTGGGCGTCACAGAGAGTGATGACATACGCGGTATCTCTTCTCAGACAGTTTACAATAATTTCACTTAAGGCATTCATCTCCCTGCCCCGTCTTGTGGGCAGGGAGGCGGCGTACTCCTGGGAAATAACAAGACCATGACAGAAGCTGCTGATATACATGCTTAAGGGACGTATATACATAGTGATATGTATTACTCAGATCGGTATAAGAGGTGTAGGTGCGGCTGTGCGACTCCCGGCCACACTCGGGGTCACCTAGAGGGGTCAGGAAAGCCGGGGGGTTGTCCCAGACCGGTGTTTTCGACCAGTCTTAAGTTCAGTCATACATAATGCATTCTCAAGACTCACAGGGCATGTATACGTATGTATACATGAATATATTCATATACGTATCAGGAAAGCCGCGGGTTGGCCCAGACCGGTGTTTTCGACCAACGTCCTTAGTTCAGTCATACATAATGCATTCTCAAGACTCACAGGGCATGTATACGTATGTATACATGAATATATTCATATACGTATATGCAGTTCTCGACGCATTCACGTAGGTAAACATCAAGTTTTCTTGAGACAGTTATATTAAAGTGTCTTGGCGGAGCGCTGAGTCAGAGATGGTGCTCAGGCGAAACTTTTTGCTTCCTGTTGCTTCTCCTTTATCATCGTTTTCCTTCCTACCAGTTTATCTCTAGGCCCTCCGTCATTCTTCATCTCCTGAGGCCGGATATACACGCTTTCATATATACACATACACGCTTATATACACATATATATACCGGTGTATGCGGATGTGATAAATCGACTTGGTAATGGTCCACGAGGGATCGAAACGTCGTCGTCGCTTCATCTTCTGGTGTGTGGTTTGGTTAGTATATTCGTACATACACATGAACGTACACACACACACAAACTCACACATAAACACACACACACAAACTCACACATAAACACACACACACTCACACTCATAACTTGAGGTACAGAGGATGCATCTTATTGCTCTTCCCGGTTATGTCAATGTTGTTTTATGAGTCTCTCTCTCTCTCTCTCTCTCTCTCTCTCTCTCTCTCTCTCTCTCTCTCTCTCTCTCTCTCTCTCTCTCTCTCTCTCTCTCTCTCTCTCTCTCTCTCTCGTATATATCTACCATGGCTCTCCCTCCTCTCTGTGCTATGTCTCTTCCCCCTCTCTACCATTTCTCTCCTCACTCTCTTCCATGCCTCTTCCCCTCTCTACCATATCTCTCCCTCTCTCTCTACCATGTCTTTCCCCTTCTCTCGTTTTTCACCTTTCTCTTCTCACCTCCTCATTATCACTGTTATCAATCGCGTCTCCTCCTCTCACTTCCAACCCCTCCCTCCCCCCCCCAAACTATAAAAAAATACTGACCCTTTTTCATATAATTTTCTCACATAGCTTATAATCCCTCTCATAGCCTTTTCTTATTACCCTTTCCCACTTTTTCTGGCCCCTCCCTCCCCTCTCTCCCTGCCTCATTACCCCTTGTCACTTTTCTGACTCCACTCATCTCTCCTTCTCTCCCTCCTCCCTCTTTCTCTCCCTCTCCCTGGTGAGCTGTGTTTATTCAGACTTCTCCTGCCCTAATTGCCTGCCGTTGTCATTGTGTGGTGCCTGTGCCTTCCTCTCTCAGCGCTCCCTCGTTATTCCCTTCTTTTCGACTCGAAATTGAAAGCAAATTTGAGAATTTTTTATATTTTTGTTCACATAACGTCTTCTCTTTCGCTTGGCGCTTCATCGCCCCATTATCCGGATTTTCGTGCGCTTAAATTGTGTCGTATAAACGATGGCTTTAATGGCTGTTGAATCGATAAATATGGTCATTAAGGGTTTATATTGATACAGTGAAATCCTGGATATTATGCTTATTAAGCACAATCGACTTGAGAATGGTCCAGGACGGACCGAAACGTCGTCGTCCCTTCAATTTCTAGTGTGTGGTCTGGTCAACATACTTCAGCCACGTTATTGTGACTCATCGCCTGCTTATGCTTATTAACATTCGATGCTCTCGAGGCCTCGAATGATTGATTGATATGGATTAAGCCAGCCAAGAGGTGGCACGGGCATGAATAACCCGTTATGGGCCTGGAACACTGTTGGTGTTGTTAGAGATTCAGCTACTCGGAACACGTTCCAAGTAGCACGGGCTATGGTGAACCCGTAGAGGACTTACCTGGCACAGGAGCGGTGCTGTCGCCTCGAACGCTCGTCCATGCGATTATAAGATCGCTCGGTATCATGGTGGTGAGGCGTAAAGGTACTTAAAGAGTACTTTTATCTTTCTTTTGTATTGGTTATGCATTATTGAGTGGACAACTTTGTTTTTGGAAACTAAATACATTTGTTAAGAAATAATGTGATTTAACAATGTCGCACGTCTCTCCTAATTTGAATCCGAAACCCCTTATTTTTTTCCCCCTCTCTACCGCCACTCACAAAATTCTCTTTTGTTGGTTCTGCAAAGTCAGAAAGCTGTATGTTGGTTCTAGACGTCTGAAGATGGGAGATGTTGCATCAGCAACACCTGTGGGAATCCTCACCGTTCACACCAGTATGTATTGAGACCGCCCACCAGAAGGCTGAATCGGAGTGTTGACATCCTTCTCACCGCCCGCCAAACACACACCGAAACTACGACGTTGGTACAACGTTCGAACAAGTTGTAACACCTCCTAACCGACCATTTGGTCACCACTTGGTCCGGGAGACATCTCCCGTCACGCAGGGTGCAGTTGCGCCTCCACAGATCTCCAGTATCATCTTTTGATACTGGTAATGGCTCGAAAGGGCCACCACTTACGGGCTATTCATGCCCGTGCCACCTCTTGGGTGGCTTAATCTTCATCAATCAACCTCCTAACCAGTTATAACAACCAATATAGCAAGTTGTAACAGCGTTCTAATACGTCATAAACACGTTAATCCAAGGTGTAACAACTTTATTACAAGTTGTAACAAGCCGAAAATAGTTACAGTTTCGGTTTGTGTTTCCAGGGCGGAGCCAGCGTGTCATATCTCTTACATTCTCTTGCATCTGCAACGTTTCACAGATGGCTACAAGTGTGGCAGGATACGCCATGCAACTGTCGTCTTCTGTTAGCATTTCGTACACACACACAACAAGGGGACACAGGTGGAAACTGAGTGCCCACATGACTCACAGGGACGTTAGAAAAAACTTTTTCAGTGTCAGAGTAGTTAACAGATGGAATGCATTAGGCAGTGATGTGGTGGAGGCTGACCCCATACACAGTTTCAAATATTGTATTCTTTCCTGCCTTTCTTCCTATCCTGTCTTGCAGTTCTTCCCCCTCTAGTCCTCCTTCCAGCCTTTTATCTCCAACATTTTGTTCTAGTCTTCCTTCTTTATTCCTTCCTGACTCTCCTCCTTCTCTGTACATCCCTCCAACACTTCTCCCTCCTCTCCAAACCTTCCCACAACTCCTCCCTACCACCCTCCCCATCACCCTCCCTCCCTCCCCAATGTTTCATAAGCAGCCTCTCACTTTCTTGCTCTTCTCTTCGTACTAAAACCTCATCTACATAGTCTCTTCACACTTCTCTCATCCCAGGCCTTAAAAAATATAATTGGAATATTTATTATATCGCGAGGATTTTTTTTGAGCCTTGACGGTTAATTTCAGAGAGGGAGATAGGTAGGGAGGGAGAGAGAAGGAGGAAGGGAGAGAGAAATGGAGGGATACAGATGGAGAGGGAGAGGGGGGAGGGAGGGGGAGAATGCATACTCAAGACCACACACAAGAAATAAACACAACCACCGCACAACCACCACACAACCACCAAACAACCACCTCACAACCACCACACAACCACCGCACAACCACCTCACAACCACCACACAACCACCTCACAACCACCGCACAACCACCACACAACCACCTCACAACCACCACACAACCACCACACAACCACCTCACAACCACCACACAACCACCACACAACCACCACACAACCACCACACAACCACCACACAACCACCTCACAACCACCACACAACCACCACACAACCACCACACAACCACCTCACAACCACCACACAACCACCACACAACCACCACACAACCACCACACAAACACCTCACACACTACCACACAACCACCACACAACCACCACACAACCACCACACAAACACCTCACACACTACCACACAACCACCACACAACCACCACACAACCACCTCACACACCACCACACAACCACCTCACACACTACCACACAACCACCTCACACACTACCTCACAACCACCACACAACCACCACACAAACACCTCACAACCACCTCACACACTACCACACAACCACCACGCCCCAAGACTCACCACAAGCTTGGCCCCTCTTCCACTGTTTCCCCAGAAGAAGTCTTTTATTTTAGAGACTTCAAAACTTATCTCGAACTCTTCCCAGTAAAACTGAATGTATACTCACCTTTTTGTGCGAATATATTGTGCCCCTCATGTTCGAGCTTCGACTCTTGGATCCCGCCTTTCCCGTCGCCAGTTGGCTAATACAGCGTCTACCCGCCAATATTCCAATCATATTCATGTTTGAAATTATGAATAGAGTTCGCTTCTCTGACATACTGGTGTAGTTCATTCAATTTCCCTTCAATTTTAACGCCAAAAAGATAATCATTAAATCTAGTATCTTTTTTTAAACTACCATCCAGAACCACTTGTTCTATTATGCATTCTCTCTCTCTCTCTCTCTCTCTCTCTCTCTCTCTCTCTCTCTCTCTCTCTCTCTCTCTCTCTCTCTCTCTCTCTCCCATCTCTCGATGTTCTGCGTCGAGCATCGTTGCAAACTTTTGAACTTTTCAAGTTTCCTTATGATATTTTTTAGTATGGCAGCTACAGGGTGGGGCTACATACTCTAAGACTGGTCTCACGTAGCCTCCTTCTTTACGTTCCTGAATGATGTTCATAAAACATCATAAGGGGAAGGGAAGATAAGGGGAAGAACAAGAGAGAGCCTATTTAGAGGCTGAAATCTCAGATCATGTTGTTAAGATGGTTAGGAGTAATTTAACATTTCAGCCACGTTATTGTCACTTTGTGTTAGTGTCATTGATATGTGTTATCTGTATGTATTATATATGTATATCTGTGTGGATAATAGATATCTTACCAGGAATTTAAGAATTGATCCCTGGAAACATAATCTTTTGAGTCTCGACCATTTGTCTTGTAATGTGCACTCAAAGCTCTGAATGTGCTCTCAAAGCTCTGAATGTTCACTCAAAGCTCTGAATGTGCACTCAAAGCTCTGAATGTGCACTTAAAGCTCTGAATGTTCACTCAAAGCTCTGAATGTGCACTCAAAGCTCTGAATGTGCACTCAAAGCTCTGAATGTGCACTCAAAGCTCAGAATGTCCACTCAAAGCTCAGAATGTTCACTCAAAGCTCAGAATGTTCACTCAAAGCTCAGAATGTTCACTCAAAGCTCAGAATGTTCACTCAAAGCTCAGAATGTGCACTCAAAACAAGTAATATTCACTCACAGTGCATAGACTGAGTACAGTATTTACTAATTTGTTGGCGCTTAAATTTTCGAACGTGGTAATGAGTGCATCTGTTCGAACATCCAGCCACAGCTCGACAGTATGAGTAACACACACACACACACACACACACACACACACACACACACACACACACACACACACACACACACACACACACACGCACAATTACTGCTAGGTGAGTAGCAGAGGAGTACCTCAAGGATCGGTGCTGGGACCAGTTCTATTTCTAATATACGTTATTGACATGTTTACAGGAGTAGAGTTCTACATGTCGATGTTTGCTGATGACGCAAAGTTAATGAGAAGAGTTGTGTTGATGAGGATTGTAGGATCCTAAAAGAGGATTTGAACAAGTTGCAGAGATGGTCAGAGAAATGGCTACTGAAGTTCAACACGAGCAAATGTAAAGTTATGGAAATGGTATTAGGTGATAGGGGACCAAAGGGACAGTACATAATGAAGGGAAAAGTACCTATCTGTGACGATTCGAGAAAGAGACCTGGGAGTGGACGTAACACCTAATCTAACTCCTGAGACAAATATCTCTAAGGTAGGTAGCTAGGTAGGGTAAGGCTTCCTTAGGTAGGTAGCTAAGGAAGGTAAGCTAGGTGGCAGGCAGGTAATTAAGAAAGATGGCAGGTTGTAAGATGATATAGACAGGCATGCAGGCTGGTGGATATACATGGAGACAGGTTGCTATATGGATAGGTAGACGGGCTGTTATATGGATAGGTAGAGAGGAAGGCTGGTAGGTCCGTCAAACAGACAGGCACTGGAGGGCAGTAACTGACGTACTGGATAAACGGTATTCAATTACTGCAGTCATTTGTCAGTATTCATACCCCTTTTTCGCTCACGCTGCAATGTGTGCAACTGTCAGAGGTATATTGCGGCCCCGACAGGACCAGAGAATCTATATTCCATACACGACTTTACACACCAGGAGGAAAATTGACCTTATTCAGCAAGTTCTGCGAAAACATACACAACTGTGTAGTTTGTGGTGCGTACCTGGCTTACGCTTCGTCCTATAGTCGCTATCTAACACGATATTGTTGAGCATTTCAGGTAATTATGAATGAAAGTGTGTGTGTGCAGGCGATGAGTCACAATAACGTGGCTGAAGTATGTTGACCAGACCACACACTAGAAGGTGAAGGGACGACGACGTTTCGGTCCGTCCTGGACCATTCTCAAGTCGATTGGGACTTGAGAATCCCAATCGACTTGAGAATGGTCCAGGACGGACCGAAACGTCGTCGTCCTTTCATCTTCTAGTGTGTGGTCTGGTCAACAAGTCTCTGTGTGTGTGTGTGTGGTTGTATACGATAGAGCTCAAGCGCTTGCAATGCCTTTTTTTTGCACATTCCAAGTCTTCCTGCAGTGGGTGTCAGGGGTCCAAGAGCTTCTGTATTTATGATGCAGTACTCTCTCACTTTCCTCCTGCAGGTTTTGTGTTCTCGTTTGAGGTCCTGTCCTCTGGTCCTTCTGATGACCAGAGTAACATTGCTTTCTTGATCCGTCTTTTCATGTTCCTTGATGTACTTGAAGCAGGGGTTAAGACCAGGCACCGGTGTGGTGGTTCACGGTGAGTTTACATCGTACACTCAGTATCAGTTTGGTACTCTCTGAGACCTTGTTATAAGATTCCCGATCTTGTTGGTGTCTCTTTGCTAAACAGGAAGTCATACGAGACTAGTGTGTGTGTTGGAGGCATCAGTCACCTTCCATGGCGATGTGTGTTTACATTAATGCCATCAGATAATCTTACTTGTAGGGTCCAGGTTGAGGGCCAGAGTGTTCCGAGTAAGAATGTGTTCGCCGGTAGCGACGGATTCCAGGATCGCCTGTGTGCTTCTCCTCCTCCTGTGTGCGTCTGGCCGCCAGATGGACCGCTGCCAGCTGTGGACCAAAACTCAGTCGAGTCCTTTTTATGTTCTGGACAGAAAGATACTGTAACTGAAAGCCTGACCTTCGAAGGTCAGGCTCCATGGTCATGTTAAAATATCTCGTCCTCGAATTTCAGACTTATTTTTCAGTCGTAACTCAGGAAGGCATTAAGAGAAAACGAAAGTGAAGTGAGTGAGAGTGAAGTGAGTGAGTGAGTGAGTTAGAGTGAGTGAGTGAGTGAGTGGAACTGGGGTCCTGTCATTTGGCTAGCGAATGAGTTACTGCTGTTGTCGGCCAAGAATCGGAACTTGGTTCACTCATTCATCACTTAGAACGTAAGGATGAACTTTTCCTCCGCTCCCAATTGGAATTATTTTGATAAAGGATTATTAAACGAGCGTCTCGATCCTGAATGATTGACTTCCCGCGGGGAAAACTCTTAAAGAAAATAAAAGTGATATAAATAAATTATGACAAGACTGCGCAACTGTTCGTCTGGAGCCTCTGAGCTTTAGCGGCCATGAGTCATCATTTATGTTTCCCTTTGCGAAACCTGTACATCATTCTTCCATCACGGTGACTTAGGCTGCATTGAAGAGTTTGTATACGGACTTCGCATCGCTGCAAGGTGGTTATCAGAGGATATTGTGGTTATACACGAACTCTTAGCACTTCGGAGGTCATAAACTGTTTAATATATATGGAAATTTAAGCCGCCACGATTGAGGAAAGATGTACATGTTTCGTAAATATGTATTTTGAAGTGTTTGATGGCTCCTGGTTTTCGTGGGCTCTAAAGTAACTCATCAGAATAAGGTTATCAGTGGACGTCGGGGCCAAATGTCCTTAGTAACTACTGTAAGTGTGTACTATCTCTGGCAGATAAGCTTGGCTTAGGCCTCTGAGTTGGTACAACTCTCCTGGCATGTTTATCACCTGCCCGGTCGGCCGAGCGGACACCACACTGGACTTGTGATCCAGTGGTCCCGGGTTCGATCCCGGACGCCGGAGAGAAACAATGGGCAGAGTTTCTTTCACCCTATGCCCTTGTTACCTAGCAGTAAAATAGGTACCTGGGTGTTAGTCAGCTGTCACGGGCTGCTTCCTGGGGGTGGAGGCCTGGTCGAGGACCGGGCCGCGGGGACACTAAAGCCCCGAAATCATCTCAAGATAACCTCAAGAAGCTCCCCCCCCCTCACCATGCGGGAATATCAAGCTATATACACACCGCTCCACCACTTCTCCGTCTTACGGGATCACCATAGCCCGTGCTACATGGACACTTCGTTCTGAGTAGTTAAATCTGAAACAACAACAACAACACTCTGCGTCTGGGGTGATGAGTGAAGCAGACACCACCATGTCTGCTGTTTGCTCGCTCAAGCAAAACTCTGTTCAGTTTATTAAACAAAAAATGTCAGGATGTCAGGAATTGGGAAGTAGACAAAAATTCTCACGGAGATGGTTGTCAACACACACATGTTGGCAACACATGAATTTACGTGCACAGTTGCCATCAACCGGGCACCAGAACCATTTGTGCCGTGCTGCAGCCTCCTAGACGGGGCTTCAAGCGATTATCTTGAGATTATCTTGAGATGATTTCGGAGCTTTTTAGTGTCCCCGCGGCCCGGTCCTCGACCAGGCCTCCACCCCCAGGAAGCAACCCGTTACAGCTGACTAACACCCAGGTACCTATTTTACTGCTAGGTAACAGGGGCATAGGGTGAAAGAAACTCTGCCCATTGTTTCTCGCCGGCGTCCGGGATCGAACCCGGGACCACAGGATCACAAGTCCAGCGTGCTATCCGCTCGGCCGACCGGCTTCCACTCGATCACTTGGTTCTTGTATAGTTTCTCTTGCTGTTGGCCTTTATATCAAGGTGAATATGGTGTCCTCTTGACTAAGGCCTGAACCCGCCAAACACACACCGAAACTACGACGTTGGTACAACGTTCCAACAAGTTTTAACACCTCCTAACCAGTTATAACAACCAATATAGCAAGTTGTAACAACGTTCAAATACGTCATAAACTTGTTAAGCCAAGATGTAACAACTTTATTACAAGTTGTAACAAGCGGAAAATAGAGACAGTTTCGGTTTGTGTTTCCAGGGGGATCCTCATCTTATAATACTGGTGTGGGAACCTGTCGCAGCTTCCGTGCATCTTGGAGACGGTCTTGTGAAGTCCAGTTGTTACACAGAGTTCTCTGTTAATAATTGATAGATAAAGCTTCTGCCACTTCCTCCATAGCTTGTTGCCTCTAAGTGGCTATATCCGGCCCCTATCTCTAACCCTGTCCAGGTAGGACACAGAGAAATGTACGTTGGTTAGTAGCGTAAAAACACTTTAATCGGCGTCTGTGGCTCAGTGCTCGATAACTCAAAGAATGAATGTTCTTCGTTCTCACAATGTTCAAGTTCTTTCGTCTCATCCCTTATGATCTGCACCTTCATATCTCGTCAACTTGGTCACAGCTAAATGAACGATGCTGCTGTTGACTCCCACAACATCTGACAGCTTCTTCACATGGGCCCCAGTTGGGCACCACTACTCCCCAGTCACCCCTTTTCCCAGCCACCCCCTTTTCCCAGTCACCCCTGTTCCCAGTCACCCCTGTTCCCAGTCACCCCTGTTCCCAGTCACACCTGTTCCCAGTCACCCCTGTTCCCAGTCACCCCTGTTCCCAGTCACCCCTGTTCCCAGTCACCCCTGTTCCCAGTCACCCCTGTTCCCAGTCACCCCTGTTCCCAGTCACCCCTGTTCCCAGTCACCCCTGTTCCCAGTCACCCCTGTTCCCAGTCACCCCTGTTCCCAGTCACACCTGTTCCCAGTCACCCCTGTTCCCAGTCACCCCTGTTCCCAGTCACCCCTGTTCCCAGTCACCCCTGTTCCCAGTCACACCTGTTCCCAGTCACACCTTGGCCTCTTGTAAATATTATGCAGAACGTAACACTTGACACGCGAATAAATTCTTACATTTTGGGTTAAAGTTTGAGAGAATAAGTCACCGTGGCAGGCAGGCAGGCAGGCAGGGAGGGAGTGGGATGGATGGTGGTGGGAGGGAGGAAGGGAAAGTGTCAGTGAGGAAGGAGGTTTTGAAAGTAGTTTGGGAGAGATCGTAGGTGGAAGGGAGGCGAGAGGGAAGTAGGGAGCAGGTCTGTGTTTCCTTTTGGCATTACGTATTGTAAGGTCTGGTTTCCATCTACCGGATGGAAACCAAACAAACACAATCCCAAGATGAATTACAGAGCAGAACTCACCTCCTCACCGTCCAACCCGTTCTCGGAAATTCGTAAAGTCAATATTGACTTATTAACTACGTGCATAGGTGATATACTAAACATAATAGATACCCTTAAAAAGATTCATAGAAAACACCGACCTTACCTAACCTTGTTAGTATCTTAAGATAAGCATCTTATTGCTTCGTAATTACAATTATTACTTAACCTATACCTATTATAGGTTAGGTAATAATTGTAATTACGAAGCTATAAGATGCTTATCTTAAGATACTAACAAGGTTAGGTAAGGTCGGTGTTTTCTATGAATCTTTTTAAGGGTATCTATTATGTTAAGTATGTCACCTATGCACATATTTAATAAGTCAATATTGACTTATTAAATTTGCGAGAACGGGTTGCACCGTCTCCCTCCCCAAGACAAAGTGGGAGTCGTCGGGGGGTGAAGGCTTGTTGTTGTTAAAGATTTAGCTACTCAGGACGAAGTGTCCATGTAGCACGGGCTATGGTGAGCCCGTAAGGGGTGAGGGGGAGGGGATTTAGTGTTGTAGTGGTGAGGAAGTGAGGTGGCGAGGTGAGAGGTAGGGAGTAAGCTGGGGAGAGACCCCTGAAGAGGCGACAGATATAGTAGGAAGTAAATTAAATATGTCAAGAGTGGGGGGGGGGGGGGTGCAAGAAAGGAATTGTTTTGTGAAGAGAAAGATGAATGGGAGAGAAGAAAGAGTAACATTCAGAAAATATGATGTAGGGATGAAGGAATAGAGGTTGGGGTGGGTGGGAGGGGGGGAAGAGGAGGGTCACTGGTTCGGGTTCCCTTCCTTCTATCTCCCCATGTTACTCCATGGGGGAGCCTGTGGCTGAGCGGACAGAACGCTGGACGCGTGATCCTGTGGTCCTGGATTCGATCCCGGGTGCCGGCGAGAAACAATGGGCAGGGGTTCTTTCCCCCTGATGCCCCTGTTACCTAGCAGTAAATAATTACCTGGGAGTTAGTCAGCTGTCACGGGCTGCTTCCTGGGGGTGAAGGCCTGGTCGAGGACCGGGCCGCGGGGACACTAAGCCCCGAAATCATCTCAAGATAACCTCAAGATAAGAAGATGGTAATCTTGAGAGAACACTGCTGTTGTTATGAGACCTAACAGTTTCGTTTATGTGAGTGCAGTTACTTCTGAATTCTCCTCTCGTGTTCATTTTCAGAGCTCGTTCAATGCTTATGTTATCGAATCTATATTCCTGTTCATTATTTTAAAGTTCACTTTGTAATTACATTGAAGCTCTTTTTCCTCCTTCCTCTGGTAGAGAAGATTGCACTGTGTGGAGGATGATATTGTTGGGGATAAAGAAACTAGTGATAAAGATAAAAGAAAGATGCTAGTGATAAAGATCACTAGCATATGATAAAGAAACGTTGTCATATGCTAGTGATCTATTCCAGCAGGAAGGTCAATTACGACAGGAACGAGGGACGAGCCTCATATATTGGTTGGAAAAAACTCACAATTTTTGAGGTTGAAAACTACTAAGAATTCATAAAAATCCTTCTGTATGAGGTGCTGATTGAGGTCACCCACAGTTGTTATGTGCTGACACTTATGTTCCATTAGTAGGGGAGTCCAGGTTGTCCATCAGGAAGTGGACTGGAGAAGCACCCTACCGTTGACGTCTGTACATTGCACATAAAACTATTGGAACTCTGTGATTTATGCACATTTTGAAAAATATTATTTGAAGATGAACAGGGATACCACAACAATCTGTTGGTTGCCACAACAACTCCCCTACCTTGACCCCTACCTTGACCTCTACCTTGACCCCTACCTTGACCCCTGCCTGTCTCGGCTATTCCCATGAGGAATAACCGATAATCTTAACAAAGTTCTCAGGAGTTCTGTCATCCAGTTAGGTCTCTGGCTATAAACTTCTCTGAAACTTTCTACATGTTTGAGTATCTGTCATTTGGAAATATGCAAATGGACAAAAGGGCATCATTGAGGAAAATACGTAAGGTTTTAAATATTGTATATCAACTCAAAACAGAACATGAAACAATGGATATAAATTAGATATATTTAGATTCAGTAAAGACCTGAATTAACACTGATTACTGGATAACTACTGGTTAAATTACTGGATAACATAATAGGCATTGGACTGTTTTATGTGTAGGTTAGAAATATATACAAATGATATAAAAAGGAGCTGCCTTATATAGAAGCCAACAGGTATTCTGCAGTCCCCTTATTCGTATGTTCGTGAAGAATACCTTTACTGGCCGATTCGATTTCCTTCTGTATTGGCCTAGCCTGAGAATGTTCTTGGCATTGTTTCTTACCCCCTTCCACTTACTTTCCTATCAGAGTCTTGTCACTAAAGCTCTGTTATTATCTCTCTCTGCTCTTCTTGTTTGCCGTCTTCAAGGTCAACTCTAGAGCTCACAGTTCCTGCGACGGCGCTGGAACCAATCATACTAGCGTTTGCCTCTCCATTGGAGACTTTTGGCACCGTGAAGAGGAGGGACCTGCTGCATGGGTAACAGCTTCTCCGTATCAACCTACCCTGGCTTTGCGCCCTGGAGAGGCCACTCCAGACCGACAACCCGAGCACAACTCCATAGTCTCCTGAGGCTGATGGATGCCTACTAGTACTCTTCCCGCTCCATTAGTTTACCACTATTGTTCTTTTTTTCCTTCCTAGCAGGTGACTTGTCTTGTTTCCTGCTTAAAATTTGTCTTTGTCGCCACTTCCTGAAATGGTCGTGGTTTGTGTGTTGTGTGAGAGGGGGGGGGGGGAGGTACGGGTTAAGAGAGCGACAAGAAAAATGGCGGCCGAGGGGAGCTTTGCTATCATTTCTGCACCCTCTTTGTTCTATTGCGAATATTTTAGTTTAACAATCATTTATCTCTTTCTCTCTCTCTCTCTCTCTCTCTGTCTGTCTCTCTCTCTCTCTCTGTCTCTGTCTGTCTGTCTCTCTCTCTCTGTCTCTGTCTGTCTCTCTCTCTGTCTCTCTCTCTCTCTCTGTCTCTCTCTCTGTCTCTCTCTCTCTCTCTCTCTCTCTCTCTCTCTCTCTCTCTCTCTCTCTCTCTCTCTCTCTCTCTCTCTCTCTCTCTCTCACTCTCTCTCACTCTTCTTGGCTGCCTGTTCCGCCTCATTACACTCTTCCTTCCGCCAGCCAAGTTGTAAATGTGTTTATTTGCCCTGCTTCTCCCAGACCCCTGGCAAGTTTCTTCTTTCCCACTCCTTTCTGTTTCTTTCTGAGTCACTCTCTCTCTCTCTCTCTCTCTCTCTCTCTCTCTCTCTCTCTCTCTCTCTCTCTCTCTCTCTCTCTCTCTCTCTCTCTCTCTCTCTCTCTCTCTCTCTCTCTGTCTCTCTCTGTCTCTCTCTCTCTCTCTCTCTCTGTCTCTCTCTGTCTGTCTCTCTCTCTCTCTCTCTCTCTCTCTCTCTCTCTCTCTCTCTCTCTCTCTCTCTCTCTCTCTCTCTCTCTCTCTCTCTCTCTCTCTCTCTCTCTCCTTCCCTCGTTGTTTACGAAGATATGTAAAACGAACATAAACTTAAGTGTTGAACAAATCTTCCACACTATCGCAAAACAGAACAAAAGACAATCGCACCAGGTGTTATCTCGGTAATTAACTGTACAAGTTGCCAGGTAGGGACTATATTTCTTGATTATTATTGGTTAAGTCTTCAAGTGACGTCAGCGTAGGTGATAACTTGGTCAATATTGCTGGTCTTGATTATCGCGTAGTAAGAATAGTTGGACTTATCTCAACCTGCCAGAGGACCCACAACAGAAAATGGGGCAGTAATGTCAATTTCGCGAGCCGCTACCATTTTCTAGTACGACGATTTTTGGCCTTTAGAGCGTACGTTAAAATGCGACGGTCTATTAGGAGGACGGGTTGCATATTGGACTATCTTCCCCAGACCAACACTAGGGTATTGAACTCTGTCACCAGACACACTTGAGACTGAACTGAATGTTAATTGTTATACATCCGGCATCACATCTGGGCAGATGTTAAAGGTCAAACATCTGATCAGAAAATCTATGATATATATATATCTTTAAACAAATGTTTACGCTGCAGGTGACTGAAATGTTAATAAAATTAACTAGACAATTAGAACAGGAAATGCTGAGGTAGAACAATTTGTTTAATTGAAGCTTGCTTTATTAAACAGTGAATTAGAAAGTCAGGCATGGAAATTCCTAAGATAAAGCAAATGGCAGAGCACAGAGAAACACAACATCAGAATAGGAAGCGAGTCAAGAGAGAGTGATGATATTTGGTGATGTGTGTGGACCAGGTTATTGACACACCACACACACCTCTCGAAACAACATGGCTAAGTTGTCTTTGAGAAGCCTCTGTCACCCGATTTTCGCCACCCTAATTATGAGAGGTAGAGGAAGGACCAGATGTGTATGGACTGGACAGCCTTAAACACATTCGATGGTGAATAGTCCACGGAAAGTGACACAGAGGGCTGGCAGTATCACCTCAAGGACTCTCCCTAATCTCTCACCCTCCAACACATCTCAGGGTGTGGACGCCTGCACCGTTCTCACCTCATCCCGCGCGATTCATGGCAAATGGAAATTAAGTGAGAGACAAAGAGAGAGAACGAGAGAGAGAGAGAGAGACATTAATATTCGGGACGAGTGTATATTTTTCCCGAGTAGGTGAGTAATTGTGCGACTTACAATTATCACAAGTTTATTTCCTCTCTTGCTTGGTCCTGACTTTAAATGTCACTCTGGCAAGCTGGGCTGCTCGGAGGTCATGTTGATATGACCTCCGAGCGAGGAGCGATATGACCTCATTATGACTCCATGCACCACTCGCATGGCATATTGGGATCCCAACTATGGCTCTCGTGGCCGACTCAAACAGCATTCTGAGATGACATATGATGCCCTGGTTAATGTCATAGTGTCTCTACACCTTGTGTGCCCTGAGAGACCATAACCCCTGCAGCGTGTGTGGCACTGAGAGTGCCAGCTGGTGCCAGGGGGTGGCACTGGGTCAGACCAGGGGTCATAAAGCCAGGGGGGGGGGAACACCCCCGACTCACTCGCCCACTGAAGGCACAAGAACTTGCTGACTCTTTTAAAATGTTGAGAAACTCTACTACAAACTTTGACTATATATTTTGACTGAATATTTAACTCGTGTTTTCTCCCTTACTTTATTTTGCTTTCTCTAGCATGTGCTCCTTATTCTGGGGGGAAGAAAGAAGGGGAATTATCTGAATATTTTGAGCATTAGGAAAAATTGAAGATCATACTTTTCTTTATTTTTCCTATTTTGTTTTTACCTGTTTTTACCTGGTTAAAGCGACTTTGTTTCTCCTTTTGTTTCGTCTTTCTACTTGTCTGCTTATTTTGCCGCTCTACCTACCTTGTTTTTTCTTATTATTAGTCTTATTACTTGATGTACCTTGTGAGGGTGACGCTTGAGGGGGAGGTTGATGTTCCTTGTGAGGGTGACGCTTGAGGGGGAGGTGGATGTTCCTTGTGAGGGTGACGCTTGAGGGGGAGGTTGATGTTCCTTGTGAGGGTGACGCTTGAGGGGGAGGTTGATGTTCCTTGTGAGGGTGACGCTTGAGGGGGAGGTGGATGTTCCTTGTGAGGGTGACGCTTGAGGGGGAGGTTGATGTTCCTTGTGAGGGTGACGCTTGAGGGGGAGGTGGATGTTCCTTGTGAGGGTGACGCTTGAGGGGGAGGTTGATGTTCCTTGTGAGGGTGACGCTTGAGGGGGAGGTGGATGTTCCTTGTGAGGGTGACGCTTGAGGGGGAGGTGGATGTTCCTTGTGAGGGTGACGCTTGAGGGGGAGGTGGATGTTCCTTGTGAGGGTGACGCTTGAGGGGGAGGTGGATGTTCCTTGTGAGGGTGACGCTTGAGGGGGAGGTTGATGTTCCTTGTGAGGGTGACGCTTGAGGGGGAGGTGGATGTTCCTTGTGAGGGTGACGCTTGAGGGGGAGGTGGATGTTCCTTGTGAGGGTGACGCTTGAGGGGGAGGTTGATGTTCCTTGTGAGGGTGACGCTTGAGGGGGAGGTTGATGTTCCTTGTGAGGGTGACGCTTGAGGGGGAGGTTGATGTTCCTTGTGAGGGTGACGCTTGAGGGGGAGGTGGATGTTCCTTGTGAGGGTGACGCTTGAGGGGGAGGTGGATGTTCCTTGTGAGGGTGACGCTTGAGGGGGAGGTTGATGTTCCTTGTGAGGGTGACGCTTGAGGGGGAGGTTGATGTTCCTTGTGAGGGTGACGCTTGAGGGGGAGGTTGATGTTCCTTGTGAGGGTGACGCTTGAGGGGGAGGTGGATGTTCCTTGTGAGGGTGACGCTTGAGGGGGAGGTGGATGTTCCTTGTGAGGGTGACGCTTGAGGGGGAGGTGGATGTTCCTTGTGAGGGTGACGCTTGAGGGGGAGGTGGATGTTCCTTGTGAGGGTGACGCTTGAGGGGGAGGTTGATGTTCCTTGTGAGGGTGACGCTTGAGGGGGAGGTTGATGTTCCTTGTGAGGGTGACGCTTGAGGGGGAGGTTGATGTTCCTTGTGAGGGTGACGCTTGAGGGGGAGGTTGATGTTCCTTGTGAGGGTGACGCTTGAGGGGGAGGTGGTGAGTGGAGAATGAAAGCTGCTCCCCGTTGTTAATCTTTTATTTGCTTCACCAAACATCCATCAATCGTGGCAAAAGCTCTTTTTTTATCTACAAAAGTATTAATTATGGTTGTTGATATGTGTGTGTATTTAGCGTATAAAATACAGCTTAACTCGACACCATACATTGGTATGCATATGAAAGGGGGGGTTTGGTAGGCGAATATGATGAGTAATGATACATAGTACCATTGGCACCTTGTATGTATAGTTACGTATACAACACACACACTCACACACACACATACACATACACACACGATTGACAGTAGAGAGGCGGGACCAAAGAGCCAAAGCTCATCCCCGCAAGCACAAATAGGTGAGTACTCACACACACACACACATACACACACACACACACACATACACACATACACATACACACACACACACACGCAAGGGCCTCGCGCCTGAGTGGATATCGCTCGGGGGTCGTAGTCTTAAGTACCCGGGTTCGATTCCCGGCCGAGGCAGAAACAAATAGACAAAGTTTCTTTAACCCTGATGTCCATATTCACCAAACAGTAAATAAGTACCTGGGAGTTAGACAGCTGCTACGGACTGCTTCCTGGGGATGTGTGTGTGTGTCAGAGAGAAATATATGTAATAGACATAATAGAGGAAAATAGATTGGTTAGAAAGGCAGGGATCCAAGAGCTAAAAAAAAAGCTCGATTCTGCAGACACAAATAGCAAATAAATACACAGGCATTCATACACCGACACGCGCACACATATACACGAGACAAACACACACATACACACACACACACGTTTCGAAGTTCAGGATTTTCTCCAACCACTTATTTCTGTGTGGGGGGAAGTGGAGCACCCAGAGAGCCAGTAGACACCAAGCTTCTTTACAAGACGAATAATGAGTACAGGAATACCAAGAGGTAACTTCAAGCCTTATATATATATATATATATATATATATATATATATATATATATATATATATATATATATATATATATATATAAACATTCACACATACACATGCTGCACGGTAGCCTAGGATGGCCAGGATGGAGTGTTCACTTGCTTTGAGACTTCACTCAACTCACCACCACAAAGTCACTTTGACGTCTGATGCACGTGTAGGCTCTATATAGACCTACGTGCAACAAATATTTCATATTCCCCACCTCCTTCCTTCCCCCCTGTTTTGAAACCTCACATGAATCGTTTTCTGAAAGTATTCGAGGGATTCAGTGTTCACCTCGCGGGCTAACTGAACCCTCAGCCACATTGTTCACTCTGAACGTCTCGGGGTTCAGGGGCGTCGGTGTACGACGCGTCATCTGGACGTGGAGGTGTTTGTGTTCTGGAGGTAGCGGGGGTTGGGCACAGTTCTGTTGGGGATACAAGGGTCTTGAGACGCAGGGAGATCCTGAGACTGTTTACTTAGTGTCAGCAGGTGAGGGGGTCCCACGTAGTGCCAGCGGGTGAGGGGGTCCCACGTAGTGCCAGCGGGTGAGGGGGTCCCACGTAGTGCTAGCAGGTGAGGGGGGGTCCCACGTAGTGCCAGCGGGTGAGGGGGTCCAACGTAGTGCCAGCAGGTGAGGGGGGGTCCCACGTAGTGCCAGCGGGTGAGGGGGTCCCACGTAGTGCTAGCAGGTGAGGGGGGTCCCACGTAGTGCCAGCGGGTGAGGGGGTCCCACGTAGTGCCAGCGGGTGAGGGGGTCCCACGTAGTGCCAGCAGGTGAGGGGGGGTCCCACGTAGTGCCAGCGGGTGAGGGGGGTCCCACGTAGTGCCAGCAGGTGAGGGGGGTCCCACGTAGTGCCAGCGGGTGAGGGGGTCCCACGTAGTGCCAGCGGGTGAGGAGGTCCCACGTAGTGCTAGCAGGTGAGGGGTCCCACGTAGTGCCAGCAGGTGAGGAGGTCCCACGTAGTGCTAGCAGGTGAGGGGTCCCACGTAGTGCCAGCAGGTGAGGGGGGTCCCACGTAGTGCCAGCAGGTGAGGGGGGTCCCACGTAGTGCCAGCGAGTGAGGAGGTCCCACGTAGTGCTAGCAGGTGAGGGGTCCCACGTAGTGCCAGCAGGTGAGGGGGGTCCCACGTAGTGCCAGCAGGTGAGGGGGGTCCCACGTAGTGCCAGCGGGTGAGGGGGTCCCACGTAGTGCCAGCGGGTGAGGAAGTCCCACGTAGTGCCAGCAGGTGAGGGGGGTCCCACGTAGTGCCAGCAGGTGAAGTGTCCCACGTAGTGCCAGCAGGTCAGCTGCCCCACGTAATGCCAGCAGGTGCCTGCTTCACGTAGTGCCAGTAGGTCAGCTGCCTCACGTAGTGCCAGTAGGTCAGCTGCCTCACGTAGTGCCAGTAGGTCAGCTGCCTCACGTAGTGCCAGTAGGTCAGCTGCCTCACGTAGTGCCAGCAGGTGAGGGGCCCCGCGTAGTGCCAGCAGGTGCCAGCAGGTGCCAGCCCCCTAGACCCAGGTCTCACCACCGGGATCATAAGAATATCGCCGCGAACATTTCCTGCCGGCGTCTTGGTCTCATACCTCCGAGGATATCTTGGTGGAGGAGCGGGTGAGGGTGGATGACCGCTGGCCTGAGCGCCTCTCAAACACTGCCATCTGGCGGGCCTCCGTCGGCAGAGTGCGGCTGTAGTCACTCGTAGTGAAGGAGTTGTACTCGGGCAGCCGCAGTGGCTCGCATACTGATCTGTTGGCGGCGAACTCTGCCGTCACCCGCCGGGGGCCGCCACCCGCCGCCGCCGCCGCGCGGGTGGCGGGTGGCAGGGCAGGTGGAGGCGGCTCTATTGGTGAGGTGGAGGATGAGGAGGAGCTGAGGGGTGGAGGCGGCACAGCTGGAGTGAGAGCTCCACGTGGCGCCTCTATGATCACTCGAGAAGTTTCTACAGGCCAGCCCCGCCCTTGCTGCTGCTGCTGCGTTTGTGACTGCTTTGACTGTTGTTGTTGCTTATGCTGCTGTTTATGCTGCTGTTGCTTATGCTGCTGCTGCTGTTGTTGTTGCTGCTGCTGCTGCTGCTGCTGCTGCTGTTGCTGCTGCTGCTGCTGCGGCAGGTGGATGTGACAGTCACGAGTAACATCGTCAGCAAGGATAGTGGCTCGGGAGGAGCGTCGTGAGGGCGGGGGTTCGGACGGCAGGTGGTCCTCGGAGGGTCGAGTGAGGTCGACGATGGAGGGGGAGTGGTGGAGGGGCGGGGGCGGCGGGGGCAGGCAGCCCCGCGGCGGGTGGTGGCGGCGGGAGTCACAGGTGAGGTAGGTCCTGATGGTGTCTGAGGTGAAGGACCGCTGCCCCAGACACCCCTCACTCCGGCACCTCAGCAGCGGACGGGCCAGACTCTCCTCCGTGCTGCTGCTGGACCGGGTTCGCATCCCGGCCACCATGGGAGCGTGGCGGGCCAGGTGGGCGTGGCCGGTGAGGAGGGCAGCCAGGAGGGCAGCCACGCCAGCACTAGTGGCTGCCATTAATGACCAGCCGTAACGGTAGGCGTACATGGCCGCCCAGCTGGTCCGGCGACCAGAGGCCAGGCCGTACTCCTCAGAGATCACAGACACGAACCACACCACACCCACGCCCACGCTCAGACCTGCGGGCGGGAGAGAGAGAGAGAGTTAACATCATTACACCACCCATCTCTACACCTGTGCTGGGAGAAAACATTATTACAGTGCTAGCAAACTATAATCATGTCTCCGGAATGAATTATTTCCACAATTCACTCAAAATATTTTCTCAAGTTTAATTTTAAATCAACTTTCTCAGTATGAATTTAAGTCTGAAATATATTGGGTCATTACGTTAAACAGTCAGGCAATATGCGTGCTCAATGACCCTAGCGCGATCGCCTCACAGTCAATTGATTCAGGGTTCGATTCACCTAGGGGGGTTGAGACGTTTGGGCACACTCCCTTGTACCTCATGGCCCTGTTCACCTAGCAGTAAATAGGTATCCGGTAGTTAGGCAATTATTGTGTGTTGCATCCTTGAAAAATGTCAGTCATTGGTTAGGCGTCACGTGAGCCGCACGTGTTATATATATATATATATATATATATATATTTATATATATGTTTCATTGAATATGACCGCATATTCTGTATTTATTATTTCTGGTTTAGGTGGTTTTCTGGTTTCAACTAAGCCCTGATGCTAAGAAAATAGTTAGAGGGATAGAAGCCCTAAACCAGAAAATAATAAATACAGAATATGCGGTCATATTCAATGAAACATATATATATATATATATATATATATATATATATGGCATACTCCAAGTGGCACTGTAACTATACCACTTAACCTGTCCAATTCTAGGCCCAATATTCGCCATCTTAGGTCTAATTTTGTACACATATATTAGCTAGACTAGGCCTGGGAAAGTTGAGCTTTGGTTGACGCTTGTTCTCCTGACTCCTATAAAATGAATTGTATCAAGCGTGGGCTGATTTGGGTACAACGGTTCATTTTTGTACGTTTTTGAACAATAGTTGCTATTAAGTGCAATAATTTTGGGGGATGGGAGTTTATATACACGTTAAATACAGGACCCGTCACGTAGCACAGTAGGCTGCGGGGTGAGGAAAGTGAGGGGCTTGGATGGTAGTGTGCTAACACAGGAAAGTGACAGAAGCGCCTCTCATTTTCCTACACACACACACACATGCACCTCACGACACTAGAAGACAGAAGCGTAAGGGAAGACATGATCACTACTTACAAAATTCTCAGAAATTGACAGGGGTAGATAATGATAAACTATTCAACACTGGTGGTACGCGAACAAGGGGACACAGGTGGAAACTGAGTACCCACATGAGCCACAGAGACGTTAGACGGAACTTTTTCAGTGTCAGAGTAGTTAACAGATGGAATGCATTAGGCAGTGATGTGGTGGAGGCTGACTCCATACACAGTTTCAAATGTAGATATGATAGAGCCCAGTAGGCTCAGGAATCTGTACACCAGTTGATTGACAGTTGAGAGGCGGGACCAAAGAGCCAGAGCTCAACCCCCGCAAGCACAAATAGGTGAACACACACACACACACACACACACACACACACACACACACACACACACACACACACACACACACACACACACACACACACACAAGCAAATGTAATGTAATGAAGATAGGAGTAGGAAGCAGGAGACCAGATACAAGGTATCACTTGGGAGATGAAATACTTCAAGAGTCAGAGAGAGAGAGAAAGACCTGGGGGTTGATATCACGCCAGACCTGTCCCCTGAAGCTCATATCAAGAGGATAACATCAGCAGCATATGCCAGGTTGGCTAACATAAATACTGTTAGATATAGATACTCTAGATATTTCATCCATAGAAGCTTTGCTTCCATTCTGTCTAAATTTGGTGGCCTATATATAACTCCTATTATAATAATATTTGCTTTTTCGTTTAATTCTATCCAAATAGTTTCTGTGTGTGGCTCAGATTTGATTCCCTCTTTGAGACTACATATCAAATTGTCCCTAACATATATGGCTACTCCCCCTCCTCGTCTAATATATCTATCTGTGTGAAATAGTTTAAATCCATTTATTTGATATTCAGCTAATAGTTCTCTATTTTCTACATTCAACCACGTTTCGGTAAGAGCAATAATATATATTTCTTCTGTACAGATAAGAGCATTTAACTCGTTTATTTTGTTTCTTAGACTTCTACTGTTAGTGTAATATACCCTAAGTGAATTGTTATTTTGAGGCCCCTTCTCTTTCTGATCATTTTGCCAATGTGTTTTTCCATAAACATATATTGATGATAGAGTTACAAGATACGAGCTAGATGGTGATAAGACTGCGAAGTCGAGTTGCGAGGGGGATCTGGGAGTTATGATGGGTGGGAGTTTGAAACAAAAGGTTCAATGCGTGAATGTTCGTGGTGGGGCAGGTGGGACACTGGGATTTGTTAATCGAGGCGTTGGTAGCGGGGCACCTGGTGTGGTTCTTCAGCTATGTCTTGCTCTGGTTGGGCCCCATTAGGATTGTGTAGTTCAGTTTTGGTCGCCGTACTGTGGAATGGATGTAAATTCACTTGAACGTTTCCAGCGTAGGATGACCGGGTTGGTTCCCCAAATTGGAAATCTTTCATGTGAGGATGGATTAACAAGGCTTGAATGCATTCACTGGAAGGGCGAGGAGTTGGGGGTGACATGATAGAGGTTTGCGGGTGGATGAATGGACATAACAGGGGGGATGTTAATAGGATATTAAATAGGAGCTGCCTCGTATGGGCCAATAGGCCTTCTGCAGTTACCTTTGTTCTTATGTTCTTATGTTCTTATGTTCTAACATAAGAACGGCCTTTAGAAACTTGTGTAAGGAATCTTTCAGAACATTATATACCACATATGTCAGACCAATCCTGGAGCATGCGGCTCCAGCATGGAGTCCATATCTAGTCAAGCATAAGACTAAACTGGAAAAGGTTCAAAGGTTTGCCACCAGACTAGTACCCGAGCTGAGAGGTATGAGCTACGAGGAGAGACTACGGGAATTGAACCTCACTTCGTTGGAAGACAGAAGAGTTAGGGGGGACATGATCACCACATTCAAGATTCTCAAGGGAATCGACAGGGTTGATAAAGATAGGCTATTTAACACAAGGGGAACACGCACTAGGGGACACAGGTGGAAACTGAGTGCCCAAATGAGCCACAGAGATATTAGAAAGAACTTTTTTAGTGTCAGAGTGGTTGACAAATGGAATGCATTAGGAAGCAATGTGGTGGAGGCTGACTCCATACACAGTTTCAAGTGTAGATATGATAGAGCCCAATAGGCTCAGGAACCTGTACACCTGTTGATTGACGGTTGAGAGGCGGGACCAAAGAGCCAGATCTCAACCCCCGCAAGCACAACTAGGTGAGTACACACACACACACACACACACACACACACACACACACACACACACACACACACACAGTTTGAGGGGAAGCAAGAGAGAGAGAGACACTTCACCCCTCAGTAAACCTCGTGTATTTTTCCCAACAGTAATTTGATAACCGGGTCATAAATCGTGCGTATTAATTACTAATTCGCGCATATTAATTATTAATTTACCTTAAAGCCGCACCATAAATTATCCCAATGAGTTAATTGAATTAGGAAACCGCGAGAGATCAAAGAGATAATTACGGTGAGTTATGGCGGTCAGTGAAGTGTTATGGGTCTGCGGGTTGTCACAGTGTTGTGGGTTGTGAGCTGTGGACTGTCAGGGATGTGGGTTGTGAGCTGTGGACTGTCAGGGTTGTGGGTTGTCATCTGTGGACTGTCAGGGTTGTGGGTTGTCATCTGTGGACTGTCAGGGTTGTGGGTTGTGGGTTGTCATCTGTGGACTGTCAGGGTTGTGGGTTGTGAGCTGTGGACTGTCAGGGTTGTGGGTTGTCATCTGTGGACTGTCAGGGTTGTGGGTTGTGAGCTGTGGACTGTCAGGGTTGTGGGTTGTCATCTGTGGACTGTCAGGGTTGTGGGTTGTGGTCTGTGGGGTGTTATAGGTCTGTGATATCTCACACAGTTGTGCGGTGATATCCTCTTCATGCCTACATGACTCCTCCTCCCTCAGGCCCTAGACGTCGTCAGCTATCTTGAGGTTATCTTGAGATGATTTCGGGGCTTAGTGTCCCCGCGGCCCGGTCCTCACCTGGTCGTGGTGCCACTTCCAGCAACAAGCGTAGATCACTGTTACTGAGAATACATCACAGGCAGAGACGTTATGTACGCACCCCGTCCTTCTAAGATTTCCCTAAACGCCAAGAAACTGTCGTACTAAAATGGCCTTATCCTAACCTACCAGAGGACCCAAAACAGAAAACGGGACAGTATGTCAGTTTCGCCAGCCGCTGATATTTTCTAGTACGACGATTTTTGGCCTTAAGAGTGTATACGTCAAGATGCGACGTTCTATTAGGAGGACGGGTTGAAGCACGTCTGTATCCAACTGTTACCAGAACGTTACTCTAGGCTCTTTAACCTGGTGTGACTCGTGACCTCATGACGATGTCACGTGATGTCCATGGGGGGGGGGGGGGGTCATGTGACTTCCGGATAGACTTCTCAATGCTTTAATTTGTTGCACAAATTTTATCATAAGTCCCCCATTGTATGGAGCACATTAGTTGCTGCCCAACACCTTACCCTGTGTGTTGCCAGTCCTCTCACTTATGTCAACAATGTCCCTTAAACAAAATCTCACCAGAATCACTACGGGGCTCACCATAGCCCGTGCTGCTTGGAACTTCTTGTTCCAGGTAGCGAATCTTTAACAACAACAACATCACCAGAATCTTGAATCTCATCAGCAAAATTCCACGTGACAGCCATTATATTGCAAACTCCAGCGTTAAAATATAAAACAGCTTTTAGTGAACTATCATAATTTCTGTGCAAAAGTATAACGGTCAAGCAATCTTAAGAAACTATAATGCAGATAATGGGAGAGCAAACCATTGACTATAGGACGTCAATGGTCAATGGTTATTGTGACTCCTCGTCTCCATTGACTATAGGACGTCAATGGTCAATGGTTATTGTGACTCTTCGTCTCCATTGACTATAGGACGTCAATGGTCAATGGTTATTGTGACTCTTCGTCTCCATTGACTATAGGACGTCAATGGTCAATGGTTATTGTGACTCCTCGTCTCCATTGACTATAGGACGTCAATGGTCAATGGTTATTGTGACTCTTCGTCTCCATTGACTATAGGACGTCAATGGCCAATGGTTATTGTGACTCCTCGTCTCCATTGACTATAGGACGTCAATGGCCAATGGTTATTGTGACTCCTCGTCTCCATTGACTATAGGACGTCAATGGTCAATGGTTATTGTGACTCCTCGTCTCCATTGACTATAGGACGTCAATGGTCAATGGTTATTGTGACTCCTCGTCTCCATTGACTATAGGACGTCAATGGCCAATGGTTATTGTGACTCCTCGTCTCCATTGACTATAGGACGTCAATG
Organism: Procambarus clarkii; assembly: GCF_040958095.1. Lineage (NCBI taxonomy): Eukaryota > Metazoa > Arthropoda > Malacostraca > Decapoda > Cambaridae > Procambarus > Procambarus clarkii. The sequence continues at coordinate 20,659,702 of NC_091158.1, forward strand.
GTCAATGGTTATTGTGACTCCTCGTCTCCATTGACTATAGGACGTCAATGGTCAATGGTTATTGTGACTCCTCGTCTCCATTGACTATAGGACGTCAATGGTCAATGGTTATTGTGACTCTTCGTCTCCATTGACTATAGGACGTCAATGGTCAATGGTTATTGTGACTCCTCGTCTCCATTGACTATAGGACGTCAATGGTCAATGGTTATTGTGACTCCTCGTCTCCATTGACTATAGGACGTCAATGGTCAATGGTTATTGTGACTCCTCGTCTCCATTGACTATAGGACGTCAATGGTCAATGGTTATTGTGACTCCTCGTCTCCATTGACTATAGGACGTCAATGGTCAATGGTTATTGTGACTCCTCGTCTCCATTGACTATAGGACGTCAATGGTCAATGGTTATTGTGACTCCTCGTCTCCATTGACTATAGGACTGGCAGGAAGTCGGTATTTTGTGTTCGTGGGAGTAGGCTTTCCATGCCATTTTTATATTTTTTGTGTAGAGTGCAACTGTGCATTGTTGAGAGTGCAACTGTGCATTGTTGAGAGTGCAACTGTGCATTGTTGAGAGTGCAACCGTTGAATTTGTGATAAATTGTCATGAGTATTGAGTCGTTGAGTGTGAATCGAGCAATGGGTTATGGGATATTCATCGCCATTCTTACGTAAAGAAATGTGAAGAGAAAATTGTTGAAAATATGTTTTTCTTATGAAATATGTTAAGTGAGCTGGAGGGTGGGAAGGGAATTGTATGGGAAAACCGGCAAGACATTACGACTATATAGTACTTGAAAAGGATGAGGATAAGGATTTGGAACGGAGGGAAAGGAATAGTGCCTAACCACTTGGACGGTCGGGGATTGAACTACGATCTGCATGAAGCGAAACCGTCGGTCAACCGTCCAGGCCAAGTGCTTGGAGGACTAAGGAGAAGCAATTGAAGCAAACTATATATATATCATTTCAAGAATAGGTTTAAGAAGCAATAGGGTTTGGGGCCATTACAATACGGAACAGAATGACGTGGCTATGGAACTGGAACTTTCCTTACAAGCACAATGTCTTGAATACGTAGATAGTTGAGTAAGATAATTACCATACAGTCACGCACAATCATCTACTTCAGAGACCAGCAATACACATAAACACAGCATGCTGCCGCCTTTATAATGCTATTGATGCAAAAGCATTTTCAAATCTACAATTAATTTACCTACAAACTGATAGGGTTTAATTAAGACAGTAACATCGATTCTCATCCAAGTTCTAATGAACTATTTTTAGGTATTGTGAGATGGACGGGTATAGTGAGTGATGGGACGTCTCCACCAGACAGCAGTAGATGTGGTCTAGGGTAGGTAACTGTGGAATGACTGGTAGATAGATATATGTGGGTACAGAAGCTATAAGGGGGTAGAGACTGGAAGGACTCAGAGGTAGATCTGGAGGGTAGACACGGGCGGTCTCACCTCCTAGAGAGTAGAGAAGGGCGGCGACCAGGGCGGCGTGGGCGTAGCAACAGCGCCCGACCACAGCCAGGAGGCAGGCCAAGCCCAACAGTCCGCAGGCCACCAACAGGAACGGCGTCGACAGCCTGTACCACAGTAGTTAAACAGGTGGTTAGAGGGTGCAGGGAGTTAGGTGAGATGTTAGAGCTTGGTTATTGGTAGTTAGTGGGTTGTTAGAGGGGATTTATGTTTGCAATTGCATGGTACAAACAGGGAACAGATAATAGGGATTATTAGTCTATTTGCATTAATTACTATCAGTTGGAAAATCATGCAGTTGGTGGTTAATATTAGTAGTTAATGTTTATTTATAAATGATAATAGTATTTAATTACAGGTTAGTATTGGAAGTTATTAGGCAATTATTGGTGATTACAAGCAGGTAGTTGTTAAGCGTGATAACTGGAGTTGAATACATGAATACGATTACTGAGTTATTAGAGAATTACAGAGGTTGTTAGAGACTACCAGTGTTGTTAGTGAGTTGTTACAGAGGTTGTTAGAGACTGTCAGTGTTGTTAGTGAGTTGTTAAGAGATACGTTACAAGCATTCAGTGTGGAAATAACAGGTAGTTTCTAATTAAAGATCAATTAGTTGTTAAAAGTAGCTACGAGATAATTAAAGGGCTATTAATTAGATTTGCATTGTTGCAAGGGGGGGGGGGGGGATGGTTGAAGCAGAAGGGTCTTAACTACTCGGACCTTGTTAAACGATATTAACTGGTTGTCAAGGTGCAGGCTGTCGTGATTAGTAGCGTCGGTGAGAGGATAGTTAGAGAGGTAATTACCATATGCGTATTGTTGACGAGGGTAGTTAACATTGCAGATAGTAATATAAGAGGTAAGCTTAGTAATCAGGTAGTTAGACTAGGATTACCAATGAGCATGGTAATAAGGGGTTCAAGTAAGGGCAGTCGGCGATAGTGATGGAAGTAATGGACGCTGTTAATTACACAGACAATGGCTAATGAGAGCGTCTCATATTTCACTCCTGAAGCTTTAATGGTAATTGTAACTTTTGTTCAAGCTTTATAATAGGCGAGCCGGGAGCCGGTCGGCCGAGCGGACAGCACACTGGACTTGTGATCCTGTGGTCCTGGGTTCGATCCCGGGCGCCGGCAAGAAACAATGGGCAGAGTTTCTTTCACCCTATGCTCCTGTTACCTAGCAGTAAAATAGGTACCTGGGTGTTAGCTGTCACGGGCTGCTTCCTGGGGGTGGAGAAGCCCCGAAATCATCTCAAGATAACCTCAAGATCTCAAGATAGGCGCCTGTGTGTGTTGTGCTGTGTCTGGTGCTCTTAGGCAGCTACCACACGGCCCACACCTGTGCTCCAGTAATCAAATATTCCTAAAGATGAACAAATCCACAAGGGGCCGTGACGAGGATTCGAACCTACGTCCGGGAGCATCCCAGACGCTGCCTTAATCGACTGAGCTACGACATGGTCAAAACGTAGTTTTGACCATGGCCAAAACATGGTCCCAGACGTAGGTTCGAATCCTCTACACGGCCCTTGTGGATTTGTTAATTTGATGCATCACGCTATTGTGATTTCTGTGTGTTATACCTAAAGATCATTCACAATGTAGTCATAATTTATACATTAAACATTTATAACAAAAAAAAGAAAGTAATTGAAATATAAAAATATTCGAGTACTGGTGTACAGACCAGATTCGACAAGGAATTCGAACATCAGAACCATTAAATTCTAAGGCAAGAGGTGTAGAAGAAGAGCTAGACCTCACTTCCTGGTCAGCACGTGTAGGTACGTGCCTGTAGGTCAGTACCACCACCAACACTGGCCATGGGAAGAGGTTAAAAATAATATGAAGCGTTGAAAGGTCACAAAGACCTGGGTAAGGGGAGGGGGAGGGGGAGCAGTACTTAGCCAGAGAGAAAGAAATGAAGCAGTTAATTTAGAGATAAGAGAAGGAAAGGGGGGAGGGGGTTGGGGGTTGACAGGCCTGGGAGAGCATTTTCATTCTGATACGTGTGTGTGAGTGTGAGTGTGTGTGTGTGTGTGAGTGTGTGTGTGTGTGTGTGTGTGTGTGTGTGTGTGTGTGTGTGTGTGTGTGTGAGGTCAACCCCTGCCTATTCCTCCCAAGGACAACTTGTCATTTTACAAAGCACGTCGCCTTTCGCTCGTATGCGTTACCTAAGGCCAAAAAAATTGTCTTACTAGAAAAGAGAGAGGTTTAGAGAGAGCTTGCAAGGGACGGTGAAACTTAATTATATAATTATATATATAATATATATATACTTATTAATAAGCCATAGAGCTAAGTACCTTCGAAAAAACGAATAAATTCAAATATTAATCAAATCCGGTATTATCTTGCCTAAAACTAACAAAAAAAAAAACTAGAGAGCAAGCCTAGGTTCCGTAATCACATTTCTAAATATTCACTCGATCGCGGCGATTAAAAATATAGCAAAGATGGCAGACCAGTGGATGTATATAATATATAGGTGCCTCCTGTTCATATCTAAACACCTATAAGAAGCTAAAGAAAGGGTAAGCGGGAATATAGAGTTAATAACGATAACAGGAGGGTGATGAGACGACATCATGTAAACACACCCCAGCTGACGGTCTCGGGTGAAGGACGTGGTTGCAGCCCGCCCTTCTATACCACCTTAAAAAAGCACTACTAACCACCACAAAACGCTAGTTTATTTTTGTGTAAGATATATATATAGTGAGTGTTTAATGGTCTGGCTGAAGACAAATGGAGAATTAAACCGGTGTTCTGTGATACACAGTATGTAAACAAGGCTTCGAAGTCTTATTGCGTTAATGATTTACTATCACACTCTCGTTGAAATTTTTAAAGTGCGTATTGACTGTAATACTACACGCTCTTAATTCCCCCTCCCCCCCCCTTCAACTGAAATTAAGTGCATTTTAAGAATAAATATGATTTTGTGAGTTAATCAAGAGGACCTGGATCGCAGCGCCCGCACTCTGTGAGTAATATACCTCAGTTATTGTCACTTCTATTTTTGTAAAGTCTTTTAAAACCTTTACAAGTTCATTAGTTTTAGTTTTAATTGCTTTAATTTTTTTATTGGGAATCATTGATCATGTGCGCTTTATATATATATATATATATATATATATATATTTGGAGAATTGATTTTTGATTTACCTCCAACAGTGAAAAGAAATGTATGAAAGATTGAGAAAATTCGTGTTAGAATTATTAATCTTACTTTTTCGGTCATATTTAATAATATATGTCTACAGGAAAGACTGCTACCCAAATATACTAATATATATATATATATATATATATATATATATATATATATATATATATATATATATATATATATATATATATATATATATTACTAGGCTTCGGTAAGACGTTTTTTTTACGATGTTGAGGACAGTTCCATTATTAAGCTTTATTTTATTCATAATTAGCGTTATGAATCATAATTATCTTGTTATTCTGCATAATAGTTTTACTGCATTTCAGTGTTAATATACAATGTTTGGTGACTTTATGCCGCGTTTGACATGCATATCAGTGTCTTTTGTGGGGCATTTTGGTGACATTAGGCATACCAGTTCAAAGTCATGATGCAGAATTTACGTTGTGGTGCATAGCATAGTCACTGTATTGTAATTGTTGTAAGAATTCGCAGTAATTGCCACTATTAGGCTATAATGTCACTATTAGGCTATATAGCTCACCGCTCTGTCGCGATGTATTATAAATGTTGAAATATTTTTGTTTTTTAAATTTTCGTTGTCTTTTGATTCATTATTGTGTCATTATATTGTCATTATATACTTTGTGGCATAGTTAAACTACACTTTTTTATAATATAGGCCTACTTACTCTTTACTATTATGCCATCTTACATTTTAGTTCTATTATTATATTGTTTCATTGTATGCATGCAGTATTATAACTTAAGTATATAAAAAAAATAAAAAAAAAAATTGCGCCTGCTGTTTGACTCCCCAGAGAGAGAGAGAGAGAGAGAGAGAGAGAGAGAGAGAGAGAGAGAGAGAGAGAGAGAGAGAGAGAGAGAGAGAGAGAGTCACACTAGGCTACTGACCTCATTCTGGTCACGACGGTCTGCAGTAGAGGTGCTGGGGCGGGCAGGTGCAGGTCACTGTGACTGATCCTGTGCCAACTGTAACTCACGCTGCTGCACGGAGGCGACACCACCACTGTGGGTACAGGCGGGAGGCTAGTTACTGCACGTGTGGGTATGGGTGATAATGGGGGTGGAAGTGGGTAGTGGCAGTGTGGGTATGGGTGATATTAGTGGTGGATGTGGGTAGTGGCAGTGTGGGTATGGGTGATATTAGTGGTGGGAGTGGGTAGTGGCAGTGTGGGTATGGGTGACATTAGTGGTGGGAGTGGGTAGTGGCAGTGTGGGTATGGGTGACATTAGTGGTGGAAGTGGGTAGTGGCAGTGTGGGTATGGGTGACAATGGGGGTGGAAGTGGGTAGTGGCAGTGTGGGTATGGGTGACATTAGTGGTGGAAGTGGGTAGTGGCAGTGTGGGTATGGGTGATATTAAAATATGGGTAACAGCAGAATAATTTACCAGATAAGATTATGGCAGAATAAATAACAAGGTAAGATAAGGTACAATAAGGTACAAGATAAGGTGAAGATAGACTGGCAAAGGTGATCACAGAATAGAAACATCAGTAAAGATGTTCTCGTTCCCACATCTTAACCACCGCTTAGAAGGAAGACAGGAGGCTGTATAACGATTAGGCTATGTGTCTGTATGCGGGTTTTCTCTGTTCAATAACTGAGAATGATTTGGTTGTCTCGTATAGAGTTTATTTAACTAAACAGTAAATCCTCACTAATAAAACACGCGAAATACCACTTTGGAATTTCCAAAGAGAAATTGCCTGGGAATTGTACGGCGAGCAGCAGCCGCAATGTTCTCACGGTCTTTGCAAACATTAAAAACTAAATTTGTGCAAAACCTAGACTGGTGATGTTACTGTTGCAGAGATCTGCGAAGTGTTGGGTTGCCTGACAAGGCTTTTGCAGAGATCTCCGAAGTATTGGGTTGTCTTGCAAGACTGTTGCAGAGATCTGCGAAGTATTGGGTTGTCTTGCAAGACTGTTGCAGAGATCTGCGAAGTATTGGGTTGTCTTGCAAGACTGTTGCAGAGATCTGCGAACTATTGGGTTGTCTTGCAAGACTGTTGCAGAGATCTGCGAAGTATTGGGTTGCCTTGTAAGACTGTTGTATGTTTGTTGGTCGCTGTTTCTCTGTATGTGTCGGTCTGTGTCCTCTCTCTCTCTCTCTCTCTCTCTCTCTCTCTCTCTCTCTCTCTCTCTCTCTCTCTCTCTCTCTCTCTCTCTCTCTCTCTCTCTCTCTCTCTCTCTCTCTCTCACTCTCTCTCTCACTCTCTATTTCTTCATCTAATTACCTCCCTCTCAGAAACTGGGCCACTTCCCGTCAGCTAATTACCTCCCAGTCCCATCTGTACGACACCAACATAAAGGGGATTGAAAAAGTCTTTCTTTCTTGGCCCTAATTTGGTTCTCTTTCTTATATATAAAAAAAATAACTCAGCATTTACACCGACTTCTCTTTTTACAACCTTAATTACAATCCTTACAAGACTTGTGTATTACAAGCGTCAGAGTGACTTTCCAAACATAGACAACCAATGTTTTAATTTTTAACATAATCCGTAGAGCATTTGCGATAAGACAGAGGAGAGGAACAGTTGTCTATTATATAGATTAGTAGGCATCCATCAGTCTCAGGAGACTATGGAGTTGCACTCTGGTTGTCGGTTTGGAGTGGCCTCTCCAGGGCGCAAAGCCAGGGTAGGTTGATACGGGAGAGAAGCTGTTACCCAAGCAGCAGCTCCCCCCCCCCTCCACGGTGTTAACAGTCTCCAATGGAGAGGCAAACGCCAGTACGATTGGTTCCAGCGCCGTCGCAGGAACTGTCTGAACGAAGTTGAAGGTAACATATGGAAAACATATCGCCAGGCTGTGACTCATACGTCAGGCTGCGAGCAGCCGCGTCCAACAGCCTGGTTGATCAGTCCAGCAACCAGGAGGCCTGGTCGACGACCGGGCCGCGGGGACGCTAAGCCCCGGAAGCACCTCAAGGTAAGGTAACCCATCCGATAGCTTAAATCTGAGCGTGTGATTATGTATGAGGGACTCTTAGCCTACGTCTGAGCATATAATTATCTATATATGTATAATATAGAGACTATTATGCATATATACACACAATTATATGCTCAGACGTAGGCTGTCCCTCATACATAGAGTATCATACGTTCAGAGTTAGGGTATTAGTTGCTCAGACGTAAACTGTCAGACCTTCAGACGTAAATTATCACAACTTTCAGACTCAGATTAGATTTACCTATGTAAATGAGTGTCTGGTTCCTGTCTGTGTGTCTGTCTGTCTGTATGTCTGTGTGTCTGTCTGTCTGGGTGTATTTGGGTTGTTCTAAGATGGTCACAAATTTACCTCACTCACCCTTCCCTTCCACAACCCTTATTCCCTCCCTCATCCTGTTCCTCTGTCACCATTTTCACCCTTCACTTCCTATACATCCCCTGACCTTATTTCCACCTTCTCCTGCTTCTTCTTCTCCTTCTCCCCTGACCATGTCTTCCCTCCGCCAGTCTCTGAGCAACAGGGACGCTTCCCCAAACCGGCCTCCGCCCTCGTCTGTAGAAAAATAAAATTCTCAATGCTTCGTATAGAGCGCTGGGGATCCCGCGTTCATTTTTAAAGCCGGAGTTCTTTTGCGGGGAGGTTCATTAGAGGATTGAATACTACAAGGAAAAAAATTGTTTGTTTTTTTGGTTAGAACTTAAGCTTGTAAATGTTTTTTTTTTTGTGAGATTGGCGTGGCAAAGAATCTATTGTTTACCTGGATTATTTTTGTTCGTGGATGATTGGGGTGTTGACCGTCTTCATGTGCTAATCGGACTCATTCGATTCGAGCTTTTTTCACTTAGTGTTATAGCTTCTTTGAGATGTTTCTTTGCGACATTTTTATTTTAAACTTCATACTGTATGTCATAATTGTATTTATGGTGTATTAGTTGTGAAAGATAGGCCTTCAAGCGTTGTGTACTGGCTGTGTCATGTTCACTGGAGGTATTCCTGTGCTCTCTCTCTCTAACTCTCTCTCTCTCTCTCTCTCTCTCTCTCTCTCTCTCTCTCTCTCTCTCTCTCTCTCTCTCTCTCTCTCTCTCTCTCTCTCTCTCTCTCTCTCTCTCTCCCGATGGCTCCTTCATCATCTCTCTACTTCAGCATCTTCGTACTCCAGCCTCCAGACCGCTTCTCTTCCACACCTCTCCGTGACCTCTCTTCCACCCTCCAGAGAACTTCACATTTAAGCATCTTTACGGTACACCTTTCATGGTCTTAAGCACCTAAATGCACCTGACTCCTTCGCCAGACCACTTCACTTCAGCACATTAAAGGTCTCAGAAAATTTCATATTATTTATTATTACAAAGCACTGAAAAACTGCTACATAACTCTATGGAAAACATATCTCCAATTTCTGACTTTATGAAAATCCCAGGGGGGTCCATATAGATGCCAATAATTCTTTAAAGTATGCTACTGGGCTCCGACTCCGACTGGCCTACTCACTGACCTCTAATATGTCATCTTGGCAAGTTGAGTGGAGCTAACCGCGAGCCTCTGGCCTCCAACTTCAGACCGACAAACAGACATGCAGAGTACACACACACACATACACACACACACACACACACACACACACACACACACACACACACACACACACACACACACACACACACACACACACACACACACACACATGATTTCGCTCATTAGAGATAATGTGTTGGTAACTGGACTGTGTGTGCGTGTGCGTGCGTGTGTGTGTGTGTGTGTGTGTGTGTGTGTGTGTGTGTGTGTGTGTGTGTGTGTGTGTGTGTGTGTGTGTGTGTGTGTGTGTGTGTGGTGTTGGGGTGTAACTGGTGCAGCAGCGCTCATTCCTGCGATGGCGGCTATTAGTTCAGGGAGGGACGACAGACACAGACAGACAGATAGACAGACAGTACAGACAGACAGTACAGACAGACAGACAGACAGACAGACAGACAGACAGACAGACAGACAGACAGACAGACAGACAGTACAGACAGACACAGACGACACAGGCTCTCGGTACCAACGTAGTTGACACAAATTATCACTGATGCATTCTTTCCTCGACCTGACGTTCTGCAGAAGAGGTCATTCTTGGCTCAAACCAAAATTGTTACCTTGTAGCCTGCGTTTCTCTGGTTATTATGGCGTAGGTGAGGCGGGCGTCGGAGCTCTCACATCTCTACAAAGGTGCCCGCTGGAGTAGAGGAATTCCGACTCCTGTTAGCAGGTTAAGAGTTTTCTCTCTCTTTCACAAGGAGAAAGATAGGATAAATATGTGGACTGAAGGGTTAAATGAAGGGATAACTGGGAGAGGGAGGAACAGCGAAGTGTAGAAGAGAGAGAGAGAGAGAGAGAGAGAGAGAGAGAGAGAGAGAGAGAGAGAGAGAGAGAGGTGAGACAAGTGAGCCAAGAGTGTAGGGAAAACTGAGCGTGTGTAAAGGCCGGGTAAGAGCGAGAGATAATGAGAAACATGAGGGGGTCTTCATCCGTATAAACGGGAATGATGAGGTAGACAAAAACGTGGAGGTGGGGTGAGAATGGGGGGAGGGGAAAGGGAAGGGGAAGGCAGGCAGATATGGGGAAGGCGTTAAGGAGAGACTCTGGGAAGTTGGTGAGAGTGTTGGAGAGAGATGAGGAGAGTGTTGATGAGAGACGATGTCGGGTTTGGTGGTGAGGTGGGAAGGGTGTTGGAGGAGGCAGGAATGTGTGTGTGTGTGTGTGTGTGTGTGTGTGTGTGTGTGTGTGTGTGTGTGTGTGTGTGTGTGTGTGTGTGTGTGTGTGTGTGTGTTAGGAAGATGAGGCAGGCTGGTCGTTTAGAAGAAAGACCAAGGGACACCATAACTACATTCTCAATCGAATTGAGAATGTTCCAGGACGGACCGAAACGTCTTCGTCCCTTCACCTTCTAGTGTGTAATCTGGTCAACATATCTACTAACATTTGTACTCATTCGTCACCCACAGTTTGGACTAAATTGTTGAAGCGTTTCAGTACAACTACCCTCGAGGCTAACACTGTTACCCCCGCTCTCAACCACGACCACACGTGAGTGCAAATATTTTGTATATCAACGTTACATTGGACCACAAGCTTCCAGAAGACCGGCAAGAGACTCCTGCACCAACGAGGCCGCCTCAGGAGGAACACAACACTTGGTTACATGTTCTCCCATTTCTCAGACATTCTCCAAATTCTGTGTTCGGAGATGGGACGAAGGGAAAGGAATGGGGGCCCAGTCACTTGGGCTCGACGGTAGAGCGACGGTCTCGCTTCATATAGATCGGTGATCAATCCCCGAACGTCCAAGTGGATAGACACCATTCCTTTTTCTCCCGTCCCATCCCAAATCTTTATCCTGACCCCTTGTAAGTGCTATATAGTTGTAATGGCTTGGCGCTTTTTTCCCGATAATCGACCCTTTACCCTCCAAATTCTCTAGCAGAGTTAAATATACTTTCGTTAAGTTCACCATGCTGTTAAAGTGCTATTGAGTTGAGGCAAACATGCTCTGCCAGTTGTCCCCATAACACACACATTATGACTCGGCTTTCCATATGTTTGGTCCCCTGGCATCAATACCAGAGGTGCACTACGGGCTCACCATAGCCCGTGCTACTTGGAACTTTTTGTTCCCAGTAGCTGAATCTATAACAACAACAATAACAACCAGAGGAGATGAAAGAAGTAGTTGTTGTGCACGACTAAATGGCTAGACGCCTTCAGCCTCCTCTTCCTCACCGGCAATTAATTTCAGCCATTAACGAGCCACTTACAAAATGAGATTATCACTTCCAGATGCGACCAAATCGCTAGTGTTGTGATGATTATCCAACTTTAATAGTGTAAACTGTAATGGATTGAAATTGAAATTGAAATTGAAATAAGTTTATTGAGGTAAAATACACACAAAGGGATGAGGTAGCTCAAGCTATTCTCACCCCGTTCAGTACAACGTGTTAATATATACATAGACACACATCACAAATAAACACATTACCAAACATTCTGAGAGGTAAACATATACATTTCCTCCTTCACAAGTAGTATGGTATCAGACGTACACACAAATACTTTTATGACCTAGGTATACTCTGTAATGGATTAGATAATGTAGTCATCGACCCCCACACCACCCATCCTCTCTTGAGCACCACCCCGCCCCCTATCCCTGTCCTCCAACCCCCCCAGCCACCCCCACCCACACCATCCAGCCATCCCCAACCTTCCCCCTCATCTCCGAGGCTAGCTTGTACAGAACATTCTCCCTGGCCACATTTCTCATTCATGGTTTGGGCGGCTGAGATCTCCCATCAGCTCCGCACCATCTGTCACCCTCGTACCGTCATTTGTCACTGTCGACCCATTGGATGACGGCTGCTGTCTCACTTCTTGCGGTGACGAGTCATATATTTTTTAAGCTCTGTCGGAAGTCATTTTTCGCGATTCCAAATGTTAATTTTTTAGGTGTCAAGATTTATTGTTGACAAGGTAGTTTCGACACCACCATCTACTACTCCCACGCCCTTCCTGTCATACTTGTGTCTACTCCTGTCATACTCGTGTCACCTCTTGTCATACTCGTGTCACCTCTTGTCATACTCGTGTCACCTCTTGTCATACTAGTGTCACCTCTTGTCATACTCGTGTCACCTCTTGTCATACTCGTGTCACCTCTTGTCATACTAGTGTCACCTCTTGTCAAACTCTCTCACCCACCTGTCATACTCTCACCCACCTGTCACTCACCATTAAGAAAGGTATGGACCCCCTCCTAAACTAACTTTATCACTAAACAGAAGAGTAATAACCAGGTTAGATAGCAACTAATTAACTTATTCATTCTTGAGCTTGGGTGTGAACTGTTGACCCAGGTGAAGGATAGGAGTTCCAGGAAATGTGATTTGTTTTAAGAAAGAAAACAGAGTAGTTAAGATGTTGGGAATACAAGGAGACTCCAGGTGTGTGAGAGAGCTGTGAAAGGCTATAACCTCATTGGGGGAGACACACACACACACACACACACACACACACACACACACACACACACACACACACACACACACACACACACACACACACACACACGCACACACACACACACACACCTTAACCTCTTGTTTTGTTCCTGTTTCCTTGCTTTTCCTCCTCTCTTGCCTCGCCTCCTATCTTCTCCCCTCTCTCCCTCTGTTCCTCTCTCCTTCATACTTCGCTTTCCTAAATCCAGCTTTACCTCTCTCTTCCCCTCGCGTCTGCTACCTTTATCTCAGAAAGCGGCAGCACATCTGCAACACACCGGCAGCACACCTGCAACACACCAGTAACACACCTGCCTTTTTTCTAAGAGTCACCACAGCGACACTGTCGGCTGAACTTGTGTAATTCACTATTGACTCTTGAGGCCAATATCAGGAGTTATAAATTTCCTTCTGGATTTTCTTTGCTGTTTTTTTGTTGTTTTTGTTTTGTTTTGTTTTATATCTCTCTTAGTGGTCTCTAGCTTGTCTTTATTCTTCCTTATTGTCTAGTTGAACTTGTCTTTGTTCAGCCTGTTTCTTTCTGTCGGGTTTGTTTGTCATTTGAGCTGTGTATACGTTCGTCATTCTCTCTCTCTGTCTGTCTCTCTCTCTCTGTCTCTCTCTCTCTCTCTCTCTCTCTCTCTCTCTCTCTCTCTCTCTCTCTCTCTCTCTCTCTCTCTCTCTCTCTCTCTCTCTCTCTCTCTCTCTCTCGGTGCTGCAAAAGGTGGAGAAATGGCAAGGGCTGTAGTGAGGGGGAAGACAGGGATAGTGAAGGTGTAGTGAGGGGGTGTGATAAGGATGGTGTAGGTGTAGTGATGGGGCAATATCCGGTGGTATTGCAGAGTCAAGTGTTGTGTAGTCTGGTGTGAGGAGTACGGAAGTCAGGTATGAAGGGGGGTAGAGGGTGATAATGGGGGTAGGGGGTGGTGAAGAACCTGCTCCACTAGCAGGCATTAAAGGTGTAATGGGTGGATATTCCGGTATTTTCAACAGAGACAAGTGACGCTGTTGGGAAAGAGGGGAGTGAGGGGGAGGGGAATGGGGAGGTGTAGAAGGGGAGGGGAAAGAGGGGAGTATAATAATAAGCATAATTTTTGTTTTTCCGGGATATTCCCCGCGCCGGGTCCTCGACCTGGGAGTTGGTATTGGAAAGTGAAGGGCAGGGGAGGAGTTGGGGGAGGAAGGTGTGGAGCTTCCGCCAAACACACACCGAAACTACGACGTTGGTACGACGTTCGAACAAGTTTTAACACCTCCTAACCAGTTATAACAACCAATATAGCAAGTTATAACGGTGTTCTATTACGTCATAAACACGTTAAGCCAAGATGTAACAACTTTATTACAAGTTGTAACGAGCGGGAAATAAAGACAGTTACGGTTTGTGTTTCCAGGAGGTTGTGAAGGGTGAATGGAAGCATGAGGGGCCCAGGAAGCACCTGTTGTTATTCCTGTTTTGTACCTTATCTTGAGATGATTTCGGGGCTTAGCGTCCTCGCGGCCCTGTCCTCGACCTGGCCTTCTTTTTGTTACACATCCCCAGGAAGCAGCCCGTATAGCAGCTGTCTATCTCCCAGGTACCTATTTACTGGTAGGTAACAGTGGCATCGGGGTGAAAGAAACTCTGCTCATTTGTTTCCACCTCCACCGGGAATCGAACCCGGAACCTCAGGACGTGTGTACAACTATATGGCCTGCGGCTCTCAGAGGCAGAACCATGCATGACCAAGCCATCAGTTATCTCTGTTAAATAGTGTCCGAGGTTGGTAGCCAGCCGCTTGGGGCAAGTCTCACCCAACTTTTAAAGATGAATGAGGTTGGGTTGGGGAGTGTCATAGGCCAGGCGATATCGGCCCAGGTCGGCGTTCAATCCCAAACCGTCGAAGTGCTTGGGCACCATTCCCTCCCGTCCCATCCCAAGTCCTTATCCCGATCCCTTACAAATGCTATATAGTCGACAGTAGACTGGAGCCGGTCGGCCGAGCGGACAGCACGCTGGACTTGTGATCCTGTGGTCCTGGGTTCGATCCCAGGCGCCGGCGAGAAACAATGGGCAGAGTTTCTTTCACCCTATGCCCCTGTTACCTAGCAGTAAAATAGGTACCTGGGTGTTAGTCAGCTGTCACGGGCTGCTTCCTGGGGGTGGAGGCCTGGTCGAAGACCGGGCCGCGGGGACACTAAAAGCCCCGAAATCATCTCAAGATAACCTCAAGATAAGAAGATAGTCATAATGGCCTGGTGCTTTCCCCTGAAAATTGTATGTGGCCTCTACGTCTTTTGTGGAAGCTAAGCCCACGACTGTCCTTCTCTAGGATGCGACCCACAACAGTAGACTAATCCCGGTGTCCTATTTACTGCTAGGCGAACAAAGGCATCGGGGGGATAAGGGAAAAGTGCCTAAATGTCTTGCCCTATCCGGGAATCGAACCCAGGACCAGTTGGTTGGGAGCAAACCACTCCAAACCAATGGGTATAAATTGGATAAGTTTAGATTTAGGAAAGACTTGGGTAAATACTGGTTCAGTAACAGGGTTGTTGATTTGTGGAACCAATTGCCGCGTAACATTGTGGAGGTGGGGTCCCTCGATTGTTTCAAGCGCGGGTTGGACATGTATATGAGTGGGATTGGGTGGTTATAAATAGGAGCTGCCTCGTATGGGCCAACAGGCCTTTTGCAGTTGCCTTTGTTCTTATGTTCTTAACTACATGGGGTGTAGGTCACGCAGCATGTGCAATAATAAGTAGACGAGAGGGGGGAGGGGGAGGGGGAGGGGTGTCGAGGGGTATGGGGGGCGAGGGGAGGGGATGGGTGTGTGTGTGTGTGTGGGGGGGGTGATGAAGCTATGTACCAAAGTGGTTCTGTTGGGAGACACTCCTCACCAATATCACCTGAGCTGGCAGAATGTGAGAGCAGATAAGAACAAAATAATGGGGCGTGAATCAGGGAGGCGGGGGTGGGGAGCTAGGGGTGTGTGTGTGGGGGGGGGGGTATTAAACACCTGCGGCTCCCAGTCCTCCCAGCAACAGGTGTGTGTTAACACACATGTGTGAGCGGGCGTCTAGGGTAGTGTTAACACACATGTGTGTTAACACACATGTGTGAGCGGGCGTCTAGGGTAGTGTTAACACACATGTGTGTTAACACACATGTGTGAGCGGGCGTCTAGGGTAGAGAACTAATACTGTTAACAAAGACGACTAAAGACTTGAGCATGATTTACATGCAATAATTTACATTTCATTTACTCGTTTACGTACAATAACTTTTACTTAACGAAATTGTTATGTGTTTGCTAAAGTGTGTTACTGCTTCCTGGGACTGGTTGGTAGATGATGTATGCAGATGTTTAGGAGGCAATATGGTCCTTATTGAGGAACTTATGTAGCAATATCCTGATATATTTAGCTATGTCCAGAGAAAACATGCAACACCGTAATTATTTTATTTAAAAAATCTTGTCAGTATAATGACACAGTGTCAGTCAGGGCCATTGTACAGCTTTCAACATTATTTTTATTATTCAGAGTGTCACCGACGCAGTGCCAAACATATCATACACTGGCACTCCCTCCCCCCTTCCCCCCTCTCGCAGTGCCAAACATATCATACACTGGCACCCCCCTCCCCCCTTCCCCCCCCTCTCGCAGTGCCAAACATATCATACACTGGCACTCCCTCCCCCCTTCCCCCTCCTCTCGCAGTGCCAAACATATACACTGGCACTCCCTCCCCCCTCCCCCCCCTCTCGCAGTGCCAAACATATCATACACTGGCACTCCCTCCCCCCTCCCCCCCCCTACATGTAGGTCCCTGTTTTTCTGCCAGTAATATTTGTTGAACAGAAAGTGGTGTTTTTTTTATAATTGTGTGTGGTGGTATTAATAGTGTTTCTGTGTGCTTATCTGTTTGTGCCTGCAGGGTTGAACTCGAGCCCATGGGCCTCGCCTTTCTACCTCTGTGGGTCTATATACATTAAGGGGCTCCCGACAGTGGTGTCTACTGTCAAACACGGCTTTTAAAGTGGTAGATTGAGTTGGTTCTACTGCTTGGTCATACAGCTTCTTAACTGCTCCTCATTTCTACTTCCTCCCAACCCATTCTCCTCATCTGCCACAACGTTCATAATACGACGTCGTGACCTAACAGAAATGTACCCCAGCTAATCACCTAACCTGACCAAACCGCTGCGTCGAAAAACGTCGATCTTTGTGAGCCTCTCTTTTTTTCCCCAGTACCCCTTATTTCGTACGTTGGAGACCGAAACGTACACAATGAGACGCGCTAGTTGAGATTATAGTCCTTATACCCAACACACGTACCTAAGCCCCGCTCCTGCGCCAGGTAAGTCCACTACGGGCTCACCATAGCCCGTGCTACTTGGAACTTGTTCCAAGTTGCTGTATCTATATTAACAACAACGTAACTAAGCCTCTGGGCTCACCAACACGCCGTCAACTATACACTTTCACCATTTCAAAGTTTTTTTTTATCTTTTCATTATTCATGCGTGTTAAGTTTGCATATTCATGAACGGCGCTCCCATGTCTTGTATATGGGACCCGGGAGGCTATACTTTGTCCACACGTGTGGCGGCACGTCCAACCGTCTAGCTCTTGGACGGTTGGACGTGCTCTGCTCTTGGCCTTGGCTACACCCAGCTCTTGGACGGTTGGACGTGCACTACTCCTGGCCTTGGCTACATCCAGGTCTTGAACGGTTGGACGTGCACTGCTCTTGGCCTTGGCTACACCCAACTCTTGGACGGTTGGACGTGCATTGCTCCTGGCCTTGGCTACACTTAGCTCTTGGACGGTTGGACGTGCACTGCTCTTGGCCTTGCGTCACAATTGTTTACTGAATCAACTATAATCTGTTAACAACATGAAGTATTAAAGTAATTCTTAGAGTATAGTAATATTAACGTTTTCTATGCACTGGCCTCGATAGATTAAGTGGGTTGCTTGGGTTCCTTGGGTTTCTCACCTGACTGGCAGACTTGGCCAGCTCACCTGACTGGCAGACTTGGCCAGCTCACCTGACTGGCAGACCTTGCCAGCTACACTCCGAGGTGTTTACAGCTCTATGTTTATGGCCCGGCCAGATATTTTCAGCGTTTCGAGTTGTTAATGGTACTTCCACTTGTTGGTAGCGAGCTGAGCTGTTTACAGCACCCCCCCCCTAGGTAATTATGACACTCTGAGCTGTTTACGGCTCTCTGAGCTGTTTGCAACACTCTCAGGTGTTTCCTGGAGCCGTGAGTGTTTAACGCCATGTGTGGTTCGTGTATAAATATACATCTAAGGAGATTCGGTGAGACACTGCCAGGCGTCACGATGTCCCTCGTTAACAGTTAACGAGGTCATGCCAGGTCAGGCCTCTCTGACCCTGAGGTCAGGCCTCTGTGACCCTGAGGTCAGACCTCTCTGACCCTGAGGTCAGGCCTCTGTGACCCTGAGGTCAGGCCTCTGTGGCCCTGAGGTCAGGCCTCTGTGACCCTGAGGTCAGACCTCTCTGACCCTGAGGTCAGGCCTCTGTGACCCTGAGGTCAGACCTCTCTGACCCTGAGGTCAGTGAGCCTCGTCCTGGCATGTGATTGGCCTTGCTTTCTCATCCTCTAAACTACCACCACTCCATTTGGGCCTGAATACGTGGTAGCCCCAGGGCTATGAGTGGGAGGAACCGCTGTAGTCCCCTGAGTCCCCTCACCTTATAGAGGAGCCACTAGTCCCCCTGAGAGGAGCCGCTAGTCCCCTGAGAGAAGCCACTAGCCCCCTGAGAGGAGCCGCTAGTCCCCCTGAGAGGAGCCGCTAGTCCCCTGAGAGGAGCCGCTAGTCCCTTGAGAGGAGCCACTAGTCCCCCTGAGAGGAGCCGCTAGTCCCCCTGAGAGGAGCCACTAGCCCCCTGAGAGGAGCCGCTAGTCCCCTGAGAGGAGCCGCTAGTCCCTTGAGAGGAGCCACTAGCCCCCTGAGAGGAGCCACTAGCCCCCTGAGAGGAGCCGCTAGTCCCTTGAGAGGAGCCGCTAGTCCCTTGAGAGGAGCCACTAGTCCCCTGAGAGGAGCCGCTAGTCCCTTGAGAGGAGCCACTAGCCCCCTGAGAGGAGCCGCTAGTCCCTTGAGAGGAGCCACTAGTCCCCCTGAGAGGAGCCGCTAGTCCCCCTGAGAGGAGCCGCTAGTCCCCCTGAGAGGAGCCACTAGCCCCCTGAGAGGAGCCGCTAGTCCCTTGAGAGGAGCCACTAGCCCCCTGAGAGGAGCCGCTAGTCCCTTGAGAGGAGCCACTAGCCCCCTGAAAGGAGCCGCTAGTCCCTTGAGAGGAGCCACTAGCCCCCTGAGAGGAGCCACTAGTCCTCTGAGAGGAGCCGCTAGCCCCCTGAGAGGAGCCGCTAGTCCCTTGAGAGGAGCCACTAGTCCCCTGAGAGGAGCCGCTAGTCCCTTGAGAGGAGCCACTAGCCCCCTGAGAGGAGCCACTAGCCCCCTGAGAGGAGCCGCTAGTCCCTTGAGAGGAGCCACTAGTCCCCTGAGAGGAGCCGCTAGTCCCTTGAGAGGAGCCACTAGCCCCCTGAGAGGAGCCGCTAGTCCCTTGAGAGGAGCCACTAGCCCCCTGAGAGGAGCCACTAGTCCCTTGAGAGGAGCCACTAGCCCCCTGAGAGGAGCCGCTAGTCCCTTGAGAGGAGCCACTAGCCCCCTGAGAGGAGCCGCTAGTCCCTTGAGAGGAGCCACTAGCCCCCTGAGAGGAGCCACTAGTCCCTTGAGAGGAGCCACTATAGTCCCCTGAGAGGAGCCACTAGCCCCCTGAGAGGAGCCGCTAGTCCCCTGAGAGGAGCCGCTAGTCCCCCTGAGAGGAGTCACTAGTCCCCTGAGAGGAGCCACTAGCCCCCTGAGAGGAGCCGCTAGTTCCCCTGAGAGGAGCCACTAGTCCCCTGAGAGGAGCCACTAGCCCCCTGAGAGGAGCCGCTAGTCCCCTGAGAGGAGCCGCTAGTCCCCCTGAGAGGAGCCACTAGTCCCCTGAGAGGAGCCGCTAGTCCCTTGAGAGGAGCCACTAGCCCCCTGAGAGGAGCCACTAGTCCCCCTGAGAGGAGCCACTAGTCCCTTGAGAGGAGCCACTAGTCCCCTGAGAGGAGCCACTAGCCCCCTGAGAGGAGCCGCTAGTCCCTTGAGAGGAGCCACTAGTTCCCTGAGAGGAGCCACTAGTCCCCTGAGAGGAGCCACTAGTCCCCTGAGAGGAGCCACTAGTCCCCTGATAGGAGCCACTAGTCCGCTGAGAGGGGGGACTAGTCTGGGATATGGGACATTCGGGATAGAACATAAACATTGACAGAGTTGAGGACTGAGAACTCTTGGTCCTACCCAGACCAGCCTTGCAGCTCCACAGTGTGAGGTCGGGCTGACGGCGTGTACATGGCGACTGCCCCTCCAAAGACCTTTGTGAGGTTCTGGCGCGAGTGTTTGTGTGTGCGAGATGTTTTAAAATGTGAAGAGATCAAGGTCAGTCATGCAGTGTTTGGGTCCTTTCAGCGACTAGAGTTCCTGGGTATCTGATTTGTTTTATGTTGACCAGACCACACACTAGAATTTGAAGGGACGACGACGTTTCGGTCCGTCCTGGACCATTCTCAAGTCGATTGTGATGAGGAGGTAGGGACAGGCAATAAATAGGCAAGAGAGAGCTGAGGAGGGAAGTCAGGTGTAGGGGATAGTAGTAATGAGAACTGCATGGTGATAATTTCTTTTATATTTTTTATATATGTAAATGTAAAGTTGCTAATGCTTAATAAATATGACAGTTATTAATGGCGTTGTCCAAATGCCTTGTTATTAGTTGATGGTGATGATAGTTAGGTGTTATTAGTAGTGGAGTTAATAATTTAACTACATTGTAAGCCCTGGGTGGTGGCAGGGTCTTAAGTGCCAGTAACGGAGTTGAGTAGATCCATCAGGTGGAAAAGAGGAGGCCTACAGGTGATATAGTTTCCTTACATCTGATGCATCTATTGATTATTTTGCCTCTTGGCAAGCGAATGTCAGCTTCGTATAACGTTTAGGAGCCGTATGTTGGAACGAGATGCTCCTAAAGTGCTGTTCTTCGCTACCCTTCTTCGCTAGTCTCAGCTCGTGGCTCTTGAGAGGCACTCAGAAGTCTCAAGTCCATCCCCAGGATGTCATATATCTTCATCACTCAGGTTATGCCACTCGTCCATATACTGGCACTAATTAAGTGGATATCAATCAAGGACTACCCTTAGAGTCCGAGCTTGAAAGTAGTACCATATTAGCTGTAGAATGAAATCTTAGATAAGTGTTTGATTACAATTACCGGTCCAACGCACATGCAATCTCCAGTGAAAACGCTGCTGATTTTCACTCATCAAAGATTCTCTCTCTCTCTCTCTCTCTCTCTCTCTCTCTCTCTCTCTCTCTCTCTCTCTCTCTCTCTCTCTCTCTCTCTCTCTCTCTCTCTCTCTCTCTCTCTCTCTCCCTCTCTCTCTCTCTCTTTCTCTTTCTCTTTCTCTTTCTCTTTCTCTTTCTCTTTCCCTCTCCCTCTCCCTCTCCCTCCCTCTCTCTCTCTCTCTCTCTCTCTCTCTCTCTCTCTCTCTCTCTCTCTCTCTCTCTCTCTCTCTCTCTCTCTCTCTCTCTCTCTCTCTCTCAGAGAAAGGAAGCATCCAGGAAGGCGGGCAAAAGGCATTTCCCTTGTCCGAGTTAGGCCAGTTGAGCGCCACCGCTCCCAAACCATTTTAAAGTTGCTTCTCTTCCTCAGCCGCTGACGGCCAGGCCTTGGTCTGCCTCCCTAGTCCCTCCTGGCTCTACCTTTGTTGCCGTGTGGGTCTTGGGGAGTTGTAACTCTACCTGCGGGGGTCTAGGGCACTTGTTGTAGTTGTGGCGGCCACAGGGAGGGGTTATAGGCTTGCCATTGTACGTGGTATATGTCTGGCATTAAAGGTGGTATATGTCTGGCATTAAAGGTGGTATATGTCTGGCATTAAAGGTGGTATATGTCTGGCATTGTAGGTCTTGCAAATGTTGAATTTTAGATGATGTAAGTCTTGCATTGTAAGTGGTGTAAGGTCTTTGTGTTTGGGAATGGTCTGTTTATCATGGGTAAAGATAAAGATATATATATATATATATATATATATATATATATATATATATATATATATATATATATATATAAGGGAAGGGGGTGGTAGGAGAAAAGCACACAGAAACTGTATTGGAGGGGACCTACATTCCCTCCAATGCGTTATGTGTGGTTTCCTCCGAGGCTATGGGTCCCCCTTCTTCCAGCCAGAGGTGGTACTCCCTTCTCTCTCTCTCTCTCTCTCTCTCTCTCTCTCTCTCTCTCTCTCTCTCTCTCTCTCTCTCTCTCTCTCTCTCTCTCTCTCTCTCTCTCTCTCTCTATATATATATATATATATATATAGCTTTCTATGCTTCTAACTGTCCACACGAGTGCCAGCCCCTCCCACTGTCGTGACATAAACATACTGGCTACTAAACTACCCTGATAAGCCATCAGTTCAATTTCGTACCCTTGTTGGTATCTGTGAGTGAGGGGAGTCTGTGTGTGTTTGTGTGTGTGTGTGTGTGTGTGTGTGTGTGTGTGTGTGTGTGTGTGTGTGTGTGTGTGTGTGTGTGTGTGTGTGTGTGTGTGTGTGATGATACCAGAGGATTGCAAAGGGGGCCTTTCACTGAATGTTGGGACCACTAACAAGGACATGTATGAAAAAGGGCGTAATGGTCACATAGAGTTTGGAAACCACTGCATTAGACAAATCGGCGGATGGAAAAGCGGTCCAAGAGCTAACGCTCAACCCTGCAGGCACAAATAGGCGAGTATACATACACACACACACACAAACACTTTGGCATACACACAGTGAAGACAAAGTGCATTCACTGCTTTAAATGTGGATATGACAAAGCCAATAGGCCCAATAGCTCTGACGCGCTGAGAGGCGACCCAACCCCCATGCAATTTCCCTCCCATCCAGTGATGTGAGAGAGAGAGAGAGAGAGAGAGAGAGAGAGAGAGAGAGAGAGAGAGAGAGAGAGAGAGAGAGAGAGAGAGAGAGAGAGAAGGAGAGGGAGGGAGGGAGGGAGGGAGAGGGACGGGGGGGGGGGGGGTCAGTCCATTATATTTGATCAGCCAACCGTAAAATGTATCTTTGTTTGGTTTCCTTTACCAATGGATCGTTAGAATATGAATGGCTTGTATAATCAGCCTTGCAGGCAGGGGGCCCCTATGTTCTCTCCTGCGGTGAACTGGGCAACTTGTGTTCCCCCCCCTCCCCCCGTCCAGACTGTCACCTGTGTCCTGTCATGTTTCCTGTCATGTTTCCTGTGTCCTCGTGTCACGTTACCTGTGTCCTCGTGTCACGTTACCTGTGTCCCTGTGTCACGTTACCTGTGTCCTGCCCTCCCACTAGTAACACTTGGCCTAATAATAGTTGTATTAATGTTATTACTATTAATAGTTTTGAGAACATGCACCGGGGCTGTGAGGGGGATGCGAACCCGCGAGCATGGCGTTTCCAAGCCGCACACTCAACCGCTGTACCACCAACATTGACTCGTAGTTCAACAAACTCATCGCTGGCGCAGTGGTAGAGTATGCGTGTGGCTTGGTAGTGCCTAGGCGTCCAGGGTTCGCACCCGCCTTACAGTCCCAGTGGATTTTCTCATTGATATCTCATTGACATCACTGATATTGATTCTCATTTTCTCATTCACCTTAGTGTGAATTCTCTGTGAGTATTCACACTATTAAGTATTAATATCTTTACAATCGGTATTATCATTAATAATACTAATAGTAGTAGTACTAATATTTGCACTAAGAGCATTAGTAGCATCACCTTTCCCCTTATTATAACGAACGATAAGCATCTAAACTTTAAACAAATAAAATCCTCAAGAAATTCGGCATCAACAAAAAATATCACAGGAGATTCTAAATTGGAATTTCCAAGGCACTTACTTCGGCCAGCGGCGGCGCTGACGAAGATAAGGAAATTAGAACTGGAGGTGAATGATGGCCAGGAGGAAGAGAAGACCCGATAACAAGCCAAGGACAGAGAAATACAGCACGGGATGAGGGAGAGACACTGATCAAATATTCCAACAGGGTAAACAGGTGGTTAGAAAAACAACACGTGGCAACTCCCCAATAATGAGATGCAAACAGCCGCTTCTTGTTAGAGAGAGAGAGAGAGAGAGAGAGAGAGAGAGAGAGAGAGAGAGAGAGAGAGAGAGAGAGAGAGAGAGAGAGAGAGAAATTGGACAAAAAGACACAATAAGAGCCGGGGAAAGATAGATTGATGTCCACCCAAAAGGAGAACAGGGGAAGAGAACTTGATGAAAGTACCAAAGAAGGAATTGCTCTTCCCTCCTTTCCCCTCTCTCCTCCCTTCTTCCACCCCCCCCCCTCCCTCACTCCTTCCTCCTACCGCTCCCTCCTCCCTCTCGCTTCTTCCTCCTTCCCAACCCGTAGCCTCCTCCTCCTCCTCCTCCTTGTAAATATGACGGGAATTTTGTAATTAAGGTTTCGACATTATTCAGTTATAGGGTTGGGAGTAAACGAGAATGTGAGACGAGAGGAGAAATGTAGGATGGTAGGAGAAACTAGTGAGGGAGAGGAGTGAGATGAGACCTAGATGGAGTTAACCGGGTTAAAGAGATGGAAGCCACATCCAGCTCAGAGGAAATGTGTGTGTGTGTGTGTGTGTGTACTCACCTAGTTGTGCTTGCGGGGGTTGAGCTCTGGCTCTTTGGTCCCGCCTCTCAACTGTCAATTAACTGGTGTACAGGTTCCTGAGCCTATTGGGCTCTATCATATCTACACTTGAAACTGTGTATGGAGTCAGCCTCCACCACATTACTTCCTAATGCATTCCATTTGTCAACTACTCTGTATGTGTGTGTGTGTGTGTGTGTGTGTGTGTGTGTGTGTGTGTGTGTGTGTGTATGTGTGTGTGTGTGTGTTCGCTCTGTTCAAGAACGTCTCGATCATATCCTCTGGTTCTCCTTTATTCAAGGTTTATGAGGGGGTCCGTTCCCTCACTGTCCTTGAATCTCTCATTCTCCTCTAAAGTGCGACTGAAGTCTTTTGGGAAGTCTCAATGTACCAGATGTTTGTCTTTCGGGTATGTAAAGTGAGGAGGGCTCCTTGTAGACGTCGGCTGCTCTAGCACTTGTCTCCTGGAGATGATGTACTGTGTCCTGAAAGCCCTATTTTGACAGGTTCTTGAAGACTAGTTGTAATATGCACTGATGGTGTGATTATATTCTGTGTGTCTTTGGTGATCTTACCTGTCGGTGATCTTACCTGTCGGTGATCTTACCTGTCGGTGATCTTACCTGTCGGTGATCTTACCTGTCGGTGATTCCGAGTGATCAACGTCCCCGCGGCCCGGTCTCTCAGACCTGGCCTCCTGGTTGGTGGTCTGGCCGACCAGGCTGTGTGACGCGGCTGTTCGCAGCCTGATGTATGAATCACAGCCTAGTTGATCAGGTATCCTTTGTATGTGTTTATCAATTTCTCCTCTGAACAGTGTGAGAGGTCGGGCCTTATGTGTAGCGGGAGAGTGTTCAATGTCTGACCATCAGACAGCCTCTGATCTTCATAGAGTTCTCTCTCAGCGTACCTAATGCACCTCTGCTTTTCAACGGGGGTATTCTGCACATCCTGCCATGCCTCCTGGTCTCATTTGGTGTTATTTCCGTGTGCAGGTTTGGAACCACTCCTAGTATTTTCCAAGCTTAAATTATTTTGTATTTCTCCCGCCTACTCTCTAGGGAAATACAGATTTAAATATTTTAGGCGGTCTCAATTATTTACATGGTTTATTGAGTAGATTCTAACGGTAAAAGATCTTTGCACGCTCTCTAGGTCAGCAATTTCTCCAGCTTTGAATGGTGCTGTTAGTGTGCAACAATGTTCTATCCTAGAGAGCACCAGTGTCTTAAAATATGCCATCATCTGTATAGAATCTTTCATTTGACAGGTTCTTATTAGTCAACCTCTCATTTTTCTTGTAGTTATCACAGCATCTTTATTGTTTTCTTCAAAAGTAAAGTCTTCCGTCATGATTGCTCCCAAGTCTTTTTCCCCATCTCGAACACGAAGGCACCTCGACTTGGACTGGTTCAAGCAGAGATTGAACCTGTCTACACCGACAGGTTCGATCCCCCAGTGGTTCAGGTGGTCGGACAGCGTTCCTTTACTCTGTCCTTATATCCAAGATATTATAGTTCCTTATTTCTCGTGAAAAGCTCGAACATTAGTGACAATCAACACAAGCCAGTGTACTGACTTTCATTATTTCCTTCCCTTGTAGTAGCTTAGCAGTTCGTCCTCATAATTACATTACCTTGTGAGGCGGTGTTCTCCCGGAGCATTCTACATTCATAGCTTGTTCTAAATTTTTGTTCTAATTGGCTTTCCATCACCCTCAAACATTGACATAAAGGAGTTTGTGTATTCAGTTGCGTAATTACATACTCTGGAACCTGCATGAGGCTCTGGACCTTTGGCCTTAGTAATGAGTTTTGTTATGTTTCTGCTGTTATCCTCTCTCTCTCTCTCTCTCTCTCTCTCTCTCTCTCTCTCTCTCTCTCTCTCTCTCTCTCTCTCTCTCTCTCTCTCTCTCTCTCTCTCTCTCTCTCTCTCTGTCTCTCTCTCTCTCTCTCTCTGTCTCTCTCTCTCTCTCTCTCTGTCTCTCTCTCTCTCTCTCTCTGTCTGTCTGTCTCTCTCTCTCTCTCTCTCTCTCTCTCTCTCTCTCTCTCTCTCTCTCTCTCTCTCTCTCTCTCTCTCTCTCTCTCTCTCTCTCTGTCTCTCTCTGTCTCTCTCTGTCTCTCTCTCTGTCTCTCTCTGTCTCTCTCTGTCTCTCTCTCTCTCTCTGTCTCTCTCTCTCTCTCTCTCTCTCTCTCTCTCTCTCTCTCTCTCTCTCTCTCTCTCTCTCTCTCTCTCTCTCTCTCTCTGTCTCTCTCTCTCTCTCTCTCTGTCTCTCTCTGTCTCTCTCTCTGTCTCTCTCTGTCTCTCTCTGTCTCTCTGTCTCTCTCTCTCTCTCTGTCTCTCTCTCTCTCTCTCTCTCTCTCTCTCTCTCTCTCTCTCTCTCTCTCTCTCTCTCTCTCTCTCTCTCTCTCTCTCTCGATTATCATCTTGTCTCTATTGTTCTCTCTAGCACCCATGGTAGCCGAGGACACGCTTATGGTCGCCATGGTAGAATAACAGTTTTTGTAGTTCATACGGATGGCAATCATGAGGCTGTAACTCCACCCTTCACGGAATACAGAGTTGCTGTAGCCCTCGAGGAAATGCATCTGTATCTCAACCGGTTCATCGCTTAGATACAGCTGTATCCCAGTCAACGCCTCGCTGAAATACAGCCGATTCGCTTACATTCATTCTATTTTTGTAGCAGTAATATATAAGTATTAGTAACTGGATCATAAGTAACTACAGTATCAGTAACACCATGAGTAACTACTGTGTCAGTAGCAATAACATGAGTAACATTGAAATGAATGAGCATCTTGCCTTTTCGATCGGTCTTAATCCACACTTAACACAAAGCTCGGCCTCCACACACACACACACACACACACACACACACACACACACACACACACACACACACACACACACACACACACACACACATTAGGAAGTAATGTGGTGGAGGCTGACTCCATACACAGTTTCAAGTGTAGATATGATAGAGCCCAATAGGCTCAGGAACCTGTACACCTGTTGATTGACGGTTGAGAGGCGGGACCAAAGAGCCAGAGCTCAACCCCCGCAAACACAACTAGGTGAGTACAACTAGGTGAGTACACACACACACACACACACACACACACACACACACACACACACACACACACACACACACACACACACACACACGCACACACGCACGCACACGGCGGTAGCGTGCATAAACCAACCCAAATCTCTTGGTGATAAGGAGCCTTGAGAAAAACAATTCCCCGAAGAGCTTAACATTTCTGGGACATGTGCTATGTTTACCTCCTCACGTACCCCTTGTGGGGGCTTTTATTAGGGTGAGGAGGGTGGGAAGGGAGAGTAGATGGCATAAGTGAGAGGTTGGAACAGGCGGGAGAGAGACCAGGTTGAGAAATGGAACAGGGGAGAATGGGGGAGTGGTGGGATAGAGCAGGCTAAGTAAAGCTGAACAGCTTTATTTAATTCTCCTCTCGAAATTTGTCAACTCTGCTGCTTAGTTTTCGGAACTAATCGCAGGAATTGGAAAGACAAATAAAAAAGATTTGTTAAAAGCATGGAGTAGCCAAGGGGTGACCTTCCCCCCCCCCCCTTGTCTGTGAAACACAGACGTCATTCACTGCACCTGGCGGTGAAGGAACACAGCTGTACAGATGTAAAATATAGTGTAACACCTATACGTCTGAAACCTGAATGTCAATACATTTCCCCCTAACACTGGGGGGGTCAAATGAACAAATCCACAAGGGCCGTGAGGAGGATTCGAACCTACGTCCGAGATTATCCCAGACGCTATATAGACGACCCCCCAGACCACTACTCCTGTGTAAGGTAAGTCCACTACGGGCTCACCATAGCCCGTGCTACTTGCCCCGCTCCTGTGCCAGGTAAGTTACGGGCTCACCATAGCCCGTGCTGCTTGGAACTCGTTCCGAGTAGCTGAATCTATAAGAACAACAATAAACCATACTGGGGGTCATTCCAGGTTTACTGGCACCAGCTTGGCGCCGGGCTCTGCCTCACTCTGTCATCCACACATGATTGTACATATAGCGAAGGTCGGATATATTTACATAGAGTGGACTGAGGCTGGGAAAAATATCCACTAATCAAATACATATATATGTCTAAATTAGGCCTACGATTGCGTATGGGAGAGGTTAATGTGTGTTAAAGTGTAAAGTCCATTTCCGTCTCCCTTCCCTTTCTCCGTCTCTTCACCGTAACTGTGACATCAGCTCTCTGTCCACAACCCCCCCCCACCCCCCCGACTCCACCGTCCTGAAATTCTACCTCACCGTCGCTCGGTAATTATTACCTGCCTAGCAGCAGGTGTGTGTGTGTGTGTGTGTGTGTGTGTGTGTGTGTGTGTGTGTGTGTGTGTGTGTGTGTGTGTGTGTGTGTGTGTGTGTGTGCGCGCGCGTGTGTGTGTGCGGGTTTGTGTGTGGTGGGGGTGGGGGGAGGCGACATTGATTTTGGGGGGATGGAAATACAACCCATTAAATTAGCATAATTAAACGGATCATAACAGGTAAGGGGACACAGGATGTGGGAACGGATGAACATAATGGAAACATGGTTCAGGAACAGGTGAAAGGAAAAGGAACAGGGTCAAAGATGGATGAAATAATCACCGCCTAGAAAAAGAGACACAGAATAATAGACAAGATAGACACAGAGTAATAGACAAGATAGACACAGAGTAATAGACAATAGACAAGAAAACAGAAAGACGATAAGAACCTGGAAAAACAGACGTAGATTCACCAGCAAAGTATTGTAACTAAGAGAAAGAAGTGGTGCAACCGAACGCTGATATAATAGCAATGGTAGAAACAAAACTCCTGGGCATAATAATTTCAGATGTGGTGTTCTCCAGGTATTATCAGTGTGAGGAGAGAATTACATATGTCAGAGAAGTGTTGAAGTGGTGGCACTTAAGATGAAAAAAATCTGGAGCAATGAGGCAGGATTAATACATCCCAACGCTAATAGGTTCCATGTAAACATGAGAGAATCTAATTATAAACAGTAGAGAAGGGTGCGTGAAACTAAACAAATGGCTCCAATAGACGCTGAATTCACAATAGTGTGATAGATCTACAGCATTACGATACAGGATCGACCCTACGGACTTTGAACATAGGGTCGATCCGGTCGTCCTGCTGTAAGACCATTATCTCTGGTGATAGCAGGTCATGATAGCAGAGCCCAACCAACTGTATGTAACACTGGCGCCAGCGAGACGCCGACGCCACCAACAACACTACTTGGAACCAATATATATATATATATATATATATATATATATATATATATATATATATATATATATATATATATATATATATATATATATATATATATATATGATTTTTTAAATTGTAAAGGTAATTACTTTAACGAATATTATTACAAAGTCATTTTTTTGGATATGATTTGAAAATATAAACACACTTTTTTAATTGTTGAAGATTGAATTTTAATATCTTTCTAAATAATTTGTCAACAAATGATTTAAATTAGAAATTAAAAAAATAATATGAAATGCCTAAAAATATATTTGAATCTAGACAAATCCTCTGCGTATTGTGTAAAGATTTGATTAAAATATAATGGAAATTAATATAATGGTTTAAGTTTAAGTGGAAATTAATATAATGGTTTAAGTTTAAGTGGAAATTAATATAATGGTTTAAGTTTAAGTGCTTAAAGGATATTTTGATATATATCAATTTTCCTGCTTAAAATGTCGCAACAAAAATCATCAAGAGTATTACTTCTGAAATAAATAACTCTGTATATATTTTCCACTGATTCAGTTAGTCTGATTATATATTTATGTTTAGAAAAAAATATTAATTGGCAACTCTCAAGTAATTTTTTTGCATTGTCGTTTGAGGTTTTAAAATAATAAATAAATATTAATGCTTTGCATTAACTGATTTATTTCAACTGAAGATCAAAATAAAAATAAAGATGTAGGCTTTCTTATGCAGTGACTAGGTAGAATACAACAAATTAGAATGGCCCCTTCTGAGGGGCCATTCTGAGGAAGGCAGATAAGTTTGACATGAGGAAGACTGAGGAAGACTCCTTCCTCAATGACACTGAGGAAGGAGATAAGTTTTATATATACGTTGACAAGACAAAGCTAAGAAGTACAGATGAAAGGATTCTCAAGCACTCAAAACTAATTTAAAACTAGAAGCAGACAAGCTGTAACTATTCCAAGGGCGGTGAGACGACGGAGCCATGGAGAAGGTACTTACGGAAGTGGAGGTGTGAGGTGTTGATGTGTGGACAGGCCGTCCAGAGGCCTAGACGGAAAGTGACGGTAGTAACGACAGGCTGAAAGGTCTCCTGTCTCTCGGCACCCCTGAGCCAAGCTTCCTGCACCTCCCGGCTCGGACTCTCCGCCAGGACCATGGGTTCCCTCACCAGGGCCCAGTGAGGGGACATTAGGGCCGCCACCAGGGCCCCTAGCGCTGCCAGCCCCGCCCACACGCCCACAACACCCGCCACCCAGGTGGCCACACGCCCACTCACTGTCTCCCCCTGCATGATGGACCACTGTGGGATGGGCGGGGTTAGAACAGGGCTGCCATAGGCTCGCTTCTCCAGGTCGACGGCTTCCACGTCAATTGTCTTCCACAACTCCTTTCCCGCCAAAGCTAATGGCTTGGTGTTTTCTCCTGACAATTCCCTCCCTCCTTTCCGCGCTCACCTTTCTGGGTCGTTCCTCTCGATTACGGGTCCGGGTGGTTTTCCCAGATCACTTGACAAGGCCGTTAACGGGTTGTTCGGGTGAGTTCTCCTGGTCACTTTACCTTGTCATCTCTCCAGAAAGCGTCTCCGTGATGCTTCTACCATCTTGCCCGAAGGTCCAGGTCAGTTTGCTGTTTCCCTCGTCTATAATTATTAGTTGGTAGCTGTCTTTCTAAGAGACTTAATTGGGGCGTCTCCGTGTCATATCTGGAGTTTCATCGTCACATCTCTCCACTTATCTCAGGGTCACCTGGCGACGTCTTAAAGATTTATTTTACAAATTAAGTTTTTTCACGCCACAATATCAGGTCCCTGACCTGGAAGACTTCGTCTATAGGGAATAAGTAGGAAGTTTTCAAGTTTATGTCGTGTTCATTTCTTAAGGCTGTTTCGTCAAGCTGCTTCTGCAGGTCGGTTCAAGCGGTTATCCGGATAGTTTCTCCGGGTGATGTGTCTGAGTTATCCGGATAGTTTCTCCGGGTGATGTGTCTGAGTTATCCGGATAGTTTCTCCGGGTGATATTTCTGAGTTATCCGGATAGTTTCTCCGGGTGATATTTCTGAGTTATCCGGATAGCTTCTCCGGGTGATATTTCTGAGTTATCCGGATAGCTTCTCCGGGTGATGTGTCTGAGTTATCCGGATAGCTTCTCCGGGTGATGTGTCTGAGTTATCCGGATAGCTTCTCCGGGTGATGTGTCTGAGTTATCCGGATAGTTTCTCCGGGTGATGTGTCTGAGTTATCCGGATAGTTCTCCGGGTGATATTTCTGAGTTATCCGGATAGTTTATCCGGGTGATATTGTCTGAGTTATCCGGATAGTTTCTCCGGGTGATATTTCTGAGTTATCCGGATAGCTTCTCCGGGTGATATTTCTGAGTTATCCGGATAGCTTCTCCGGGTGATGTGTCTGAGTTATCCGGATAGCTTCTCCGGGTGATGTGTCTGAGTTATCCGGATAGCTTCTCCGGGTGATGTGTCTGAGTTATCCGGATAGTTTCTCCGGGTGATGTGTCTGAGTTATCCGGATAGTTCTCCGGGTGATATTTCTGAGTTATCCGGATAGTTTATCCGGGTGATATTGTCTGAGTTATCCGGATAGCTTCTCCGGGTGATATTTGTGAGTTATCCGGATAGCTTCTCCGGGTGATATTTCTGAGTTATCCGGATAGCTTCTCCGGGTGATGTGTCTGAGTTCGAGCTATTTGCTTTTCCAGTTCGCCTGTCTCAGTCATTTTTACATGTGGCTTCTCTAAGTCACTTTCAGGTCATTTATCAAAGTTCACATCAGTTCACTTCCATAGTTACTGCTCCTGGTCGCTATCTCCAGGTATCTTCCCCACCTTCCCTCAGGGAGCTCACACTCTCGCAGGTTCTCTGAGGCTGTGGAAGTCTGGGAAGCATCCCTAGAACTGTAGACCGCCTTAGTATGTACAACCCGTGGACCGGCACTGTCCGTTCCTCCTAGCGTGTCGAAGCTATTGAGACAATACTGGCTATTTATCCCTGGCTATTTATCCACTGATATTTTGTGCATTATCTTGCCTCGTCAAAATTTAAGTGAGCCTATTGATGCTCTCGTGAAGGAGTATGTTATTCCCGTTGATGTTCTTGAACTATGCCGTTCAGTTCTTGTTGATGTTCTCCATCTATGGGGTATCTCATTGATGCATTTTCACGGTGGTGTCAGCTCATTGATGTACTCGAGGGTGTCATCTCATTGATGTACTCGAGGGTGTCATCTAATTGATGTACTCTACGGTGTCATCTCATTCATGTACTCTACGGTGTCATCTCATTCATGTACTCTACGGTGTCATCTCACTGATGTACTCGACGGTGTCAACTCATTGATGTACTCTCACGATGGTGTCAACTTGTCAGTAAAAAAAATGACATTCAATAACTTAATTATTCGAACAAAAATATATATTGAAAAACAATCACAATTAGCTCACTAAATGCTGATGATTTTTCCGCTCGACCAATATCGCGATTTTCAATTTTCCTCCCCCCCCCCTCCCCCCCTTTTTTTTTGGTCACGAACTGGAGATTTTGTCGGTACACTTTTCAATAGCGAATTACCAGCTCATTCAAACGGCCAGTTTGACTAATGGCTGGCATGTAAATTAAGCGGATTAATATTTATAGGTTAAATTATATTTCTGCGAACCCAATTGATTAAATTTTTTTCCTCTCTTTGAATGTAATCAAATTTATATATATATATTTTTTTTCCAATGGTTGTAAATCACCAGCTTGGCTGTCCAGGTGACGGGGGAGTGACGGCTGTCAGCTGTGATGGGGCATTGACGGCTGTCAGCTGTGATGGGGCATTGACGGCTGTCAGCTGTGATGGGGCATTGACGGCTGTCAGCTGTGATGGGGCATTGACGGCTGTCAGCTGTGATGGGGCATTGACGGCTGTCAGCTGTGATGGGGCATTGACGGCTGTCAGCTGTGATGGGGCATTGACGGCTGTCAGTAGTGACGGGGCATTGACGGCTGTTAGCTGTGATGGGGCATTGACGGCTGTCAGCTGTGACGGGGCATTGACGGCTGTCAGCTGTGATGGGGCATTGACGGCTGTCAGTAGTGACGGGGGAGTGACGGCTGTCAGCTGTGACGGGGGAGTGACGGCTGTCAGCTGTGACGGGCACCTGGAGGAAGATAAAGAGAATGGCGTGGTTAGTGTCGTGTAGTTAAGTAGTTAACTGTGCGGGATGGGGGAGGGGGGGGGTGTGAGTTTAACTATATCTTTGTTATGTACCTGTTGTTGGTTCCGGGCATCAGCTTCCCCGAGGCCCGGTCTCTGACCTCACTTGTATGTCAACTAAGTCAAAAAGTTGAATAAGCAAAGGTCTTGACACACACACACACACACACACACACACACACACACACACACACACACACACATACACACACACACACACACACACACACACACACACACACACACACACACACACACACACACACACATACACACACACACATACACACACATACACACACACACACACACACACACACACACACACACACACACACACACACACACATACACACACACACACACACACACACACACATACACACACACACACACACACACACACACACACACACACACACAGTCAGAGTAGTTACCGGATGGAATGCATTAGGCAATTGCACTTATATTCAATGCGCTTTAGTGTAGCTGTGATAAGATAATTGCCAAGCTGAAGCTTCCTTAGTGAATTGATATCAAACAATATAATTGCAGCTATTCTGGGAAGCTGCTCAGCCACAGCGAGCAACCCTCCCATTGTGTCCATCATCAAGGGGGCGCCGGTAACGAGAGGGAATTGCTCTGTGACTGGTCACTGACCTCTAACAGAACAACGTTACTGATTTATTGGCTCGTCACATGTGATAGGGAAATGGGTACACGTTCATGCAGACCTACACACGCACACACACACACTCGGGGATCATAACTAGGTGAGTACAACTAGGTGAGTACACTACCAGGGGGGGGGGGGGCTGGTAGCTGAGTGGACAGCGCTTGGGACTCGTAATCCTATGGGCCCGGGGATCGATCCCAGGCGATGGCGGAAATAAATGGACAGGTTCTTTTACCCCTGATGTCCCTGTTACCTAGGAGTAAATAGGTACCTGGGAGTTAGACAGCTGTTACGGGCTGCTTCCTGGGGGTGTGAGTGGGTGGAAGAAAATTAGTAGTAACAGTTGATTGATTGACAGTTGAGAGGCGGGTCGAAAGAACAGAGCTCAACCCCCGCAAGCGCAAGTAGGTGAATACACACACACACACACACACACACACACACACACACACACACACACACACACACACACACACACACACACACACACACACACCTAAGGTGCCGACATTATCCACAAGCGTCATCTCCTTTGGTCAAATAAACACTCCGTCCCTCCCTACAACGGCGTCCCCTCTACAACGGCGTCCCACGCATGCTGTAGCTTACAGAAATGATATTATTCTTTTTATCCCATCGACGTGTTCCTAGTATTATCCTTATCATGACCTCGAAGTCTGAGGCAATGTTCAACCTCTGCCGTGACATTATTTTATTTGCATATCACCATACTGTTCAGGACTTGATGGTGAGAATTATTCTTTTGTGTGGTGTGTGATATTGATCCTTTATATATAAAAAAAACATGTATGGCTTAGGTTGGAATGTACGAATTATGTTTTGATAAGTGATACGCCTCTGCCTCTCTGATATTCATCCAGTGTTATACGCTGTAATATCCTCCCCTTGCGCTGAGTTTCAGTTCTAGTCATAATGGTGTATTACCTCCACGAGAGATGGCTTGAAGCATCTTACAGACAGGGCGATGCTGGCACATGTTTTGTGGAGCGGTAAATAGCATTCTCTTGGTGCTCTCTGTGCCGTGGAGAGGCAGAGTGGCGGAGACAACGTGAGAGAGAGAGAGAGAGAGAGAGAGAGAGAGAGAGAGAGAGAGAGAGGGCGCTGAACAAATTATATTGGGTAAGACTGGAACAGATTACTGGGTAACAGTAGATAAGAACATAAGAATGAAGTTTACTGCAGAAGGCCTATTAGCTCATACGATGCAGCTCCTATTTCTCCTATGTAGATGTGAAATCACTTGATTGTTTCCAGCGTAGGCTAGACATGTATATATATGTATGAGTTTAGGTGGCTATGCATAGAAGATGCCACGTATGTGCAAAGGGCTTTCTGTAGTTTAATTATGTTGTTACGAGTATATGTGCGTGAGGCTGCCCCGCAGCATATGAATTCGAATTGAGACAAAATTACCCCCGACTTCAGAAATCCACAATGCCATCAATTTTGGAGAAAATAGTGTGTGTGAAAATGGCAGTGGACCCGATTAGCAGCTCGGTGCTGGTAGCAGCTTCCCGACGCTCACAACACCTGATACGGTTGGGCACACACACACACACACACACACACACACACACACACACACACACACACACACACACACACACACACACACACACACACACACACCCTCACTATCAGTCCATCCTGTCAATCAACATTATTATTATCATTTAACTTACTGATTATTAAAACACGTGTGAACGTGACGACTTTCAAAATGAAACACAACATATTGCATGATCTCTACCCGTTGAATATATTGTTGCAGAACCTTGGTGTTGGTTGCATACCATTGAGCACATGTTATGTACAAGTATATGTCGTGTCTAATAGCCAGAAGCGCACTACTTGGCCTCGTAAATATATGACTACCCTTTTTTTAACAGAGCGAGTTTTGTTTTGTTTTCAAATATTTCGTTGCAATATATTTTTTTGGCTAGCATTATTAATGTAATAACGTGATTTACTGTCTCAGGTTAGGCTGGGTTTGGTAAAATTATATCCATTCACGAGTATTATATTTCTGAGTATTATATCTCATAGTATTATATTCGCGAGTATTATATCTCCTATTATTATGTCTCCTCTTATTATATCTCCTAGTATTATATTCGCGAGTATTATATCTCCTCTTATTATATCTCCTAGCATTATATTCGCGAGTAATATATCTTCTATTATTATATCTCCTCTTAATATATCTCCTAGTATTATATTCGCGAGTATTATATCTCCTCTTATTATATCTCCTAGTATTATATTCGGGAGTATTATATTCGCGAGTATTATATCTCCTAGTATTATATCCAGCTTATAGACAGTTTTCTGTCTCAAGAAATTGTCCATTTTTTTTCCTTCTTTCCTCCTGAATTTTGGAAGGTGAACTTGTGAGACTTTAAGACTTTGTGTGCAGTTATGGTAATGCTGCGACAATGATATTCCTGGGGGGTGGGGGGGGTGTTTACGACCAGGGGGGGTCGTTATATCCTGCTTGAGGGAGGGTGATGGGGGAGGGGGAGAGAGGGGGGGGGAGGGGGGATACTTGGGGGGGAGAGGGGGTGGAAGATTTGATCCAGGTGGACTTAAGTCTGTTAGTTTCTGTGTCTTTATCTGTTTAACTTTCTCAGTTTTTCTCTTTCTTGGTCTTTTTTTCTCGCTCTGTGTCTAGTCTGTCTGACACGTAGATATGTTCCCGGTATTGTGGCAGGTGTGTGGATGAGTGAAGGGCATGATACAGCAGGTGTGTTGATGAGTGAAGGGCATGATACAGCAGGTGTGTGGATGAGTGAGGGGCATGAGGCAGCAGGTGTGTGGATGAGTGAAGGGCATGATACAGCAGGTGTGTTGATGAGCGAATGGCATGAGGCAGCAGGTGTGTGGATGAGTGAGGGGCATGATACAGCAGGTGTGTTGATGAGTGAGGGGTATGAGGCAGCAGGTGTGTGGATGAGTGAGGGGCATGATACAGCAGGTGTGTTGATGAGTGAGGGGCATGATACAGCAGGTGTGATGATGAGTGAGGGGTATGAGGCAGCAGGTGTGTGGATGAGTCAGTGGCATGAGGCAGCAGGTGTGTGGATGAATGTGTGGCATGAGGCAGCAGGTGTGTGGATGAATGTGTGGCATGAGGCAGCAGGTGTGTTGATGAGTGAGGGGCATGAGGCAGCAGGTGTGTGGATGAGTGAAGGGCATGAGGCAGCAGGTGTGTGGATGAGTCAGTGACATGAGGCAGCAGATGTGTGGGTGAGTGAGTGGTGAGGGGGGGGGGAGTATGCCGTAATGAAAACACATTACGTGCTATTGCAAACATATAATACTTAAACAAATTAACATTTTGCGGACATCAGTGTGTAATGTTTTACATTATAGTAATTACAAGAAATAATCAGTGAATAAATAATGCAGAGTCCAT